>NC_045967.1:47457879-47757879 GCF_010909765.2 Amblyraja radiata | reverse complement strand
TGTCAGGAGCCGGAATACCCGGACAGTCTTCTTCTGCCCAATACGATGAGCACGATCCTATTAAAAAATAATAATCATAAGATAATTTTGGAACATCTTGCAAATTCTGCAAATAAGCAAATGCAAACACACATATTATTTTGTGCTGCTGCAGGTAAGAATTTAATTGTTCTATCTGGGACATATGACAATAAAACTGTATTGACATATTGACTCTTGAAACAGTGATTAAAAACATCTAAATATTTATAAAATCCTTGCAAAATTTCTGAAATGGGTATGCTTTGCAGAACTAAACATAAATGTTGGAGCTAAGCATTTTAAAACTAACTTCTTCAATAACCACAACAAGCACACTTTGCATTGTACACTTGGGTAAAAACATAACAATTTAGAAACATAGAAAATAGGTGCAGGAGTAGGCCATTCAGCCCTTCGAGCCTGCACCGCCATTGAATATGATCATGGCTGATCATCCAACTCAGTATCCTGTACCTGCCTTCTCTCCATACCCCCTGATCCCTTTAGCCATAAGGGCCACATCTAACTCCCTCTTAAATATAGCCAATGAACTGGCCTCAACTACCTTCTGTGGCAGAGAATTCCAGAGATTCACCACTCTCTGTGTGAAAAATGTTTTTCTCATCTCGGTCCTAAAAGATTTCCCCCTTATCCTTAAACTGGGACCCCTTGTTCTGGAATTTATAGTTATGTATGTCAAATGGTTCTAGATTCAAATCCAAATCAAAACTATTGACTAGAGCAGCATTAAGGATAGCATTTTAAGCACAAATAGCATTTTAAGACTAGCTAGGGCAAAATGTTATCAATGAATCAAGCAATTTATTGGAATGCAGAAATGCTCCCTGGATTCTCTTTAAAAAAAAAAGAGAGATACAGTGTGGAAACAGGCCCTTCGGCCCACCGAGTATGTGCAGACCAGCGATCACCCCGCACACTAGCAGCATCTTGCACACTAGGGACAATTTACAATTTTACTGAAAAGCTGCACGTCTTTGGGGCATGGGAGAAAACCGAAGCACCGGAGAAAACCCACGCAGGTCACGGGGAGAACGTACAAACTCTGTACAGACAGCACCCGTAGTCAGGATCGAACCCGGGTCTCTGGCAGTCAGGCAGCAACTCTACTGCTGTGAGACTATGCCGCTCCTCTGTGAACATAAGTCAGGTCAGATCTGGGAAGTTGAGTGGTACCAATTGACTGTGAAGACCGTTTACGTACACAGACATTCTGGAAATAAATTATACTCAAAGCTTAGTGTGTCAGAAAAATAGTTGTAGGGAACAATAAAATCCTCTTTAAGCAACAGTAGTGATCAATGGATATTTGCTTTCAAATCACTAAAAATATGAATTATAGATAATGAAATAATTTCAGTCATGGACCCAAGTTTTCAGTAAATAACAGCATAGTTATTGCAAGATGACTATTAAACCACTGCATAAGTGGTATACAGAACCAGTGTGAACAGCTGATCGATTGTCAGTGTGGACTCTGTCAGCTGAAGGACTTATTTCCATGGTGTATCATTCAATTCAATGCAATTCACACGAATGGCAAGATGAAGAAAAATAACTTAAGACAGAAAGGAATTTATTGCGATATTTCATCATGTTTCTCCCAAATTTGCTCAGAACTAAGCGAGCAGTGAATGTCTTCAAAATGCAGTGGCTAAATCAAGCAATTCTTAACACGTCACCAAAGAAAACGCCTGCTTTTAATCGTGGGAGTAATAATCGCACAGCAGGGTGTCACGGGCAGTAATAAGTTTAATAACCAGATAAACATGTAATAATAATGGAGGTATGAATATTGGATGGGATACTGCAATTATTCTGCTAAGCTTGGAACACCCACCTCGATACTCCGATAGTTCTTCATTGATTAATTGATTGAAAGATGTAGCATGGAAAAAGGCCCTTCGGCCCACTGAGTCCACGTCAACCGCCCTTTACCCATTCACACGTGTTCTCTGCTATCCCACTTTCATATCTACTCCTTACACACCAGGGGCTATTTACAGAAGCCAATTAACCTACAAACAAACCCCCACATCTTTGGGATGTGGGAGGAAACTGGTGCACTTGGAGGAAGCCCATACGGTCACAGGGAGAACGTGCAAACACCTCACGGACAGCACCCGAGGTCAGGATCGCACTCGGGTCCCCGGCATTGTGAGGCAGCAGATTATCCAGCTGTGCCACTGTGCTGTCCTTCCATGTTTGATGACTGGGCTGAATAACGCCAAACCCACTGTTATTTGCACTCCTTCATTAACCCACTGAAATGCCAGGCTTGATTGCACAGGCAAGTTCAGAAACATGGCTCGTTATACTCTGTTTCAAAGGGGAGGATATTATCTACTGAGCCAATTGGTCTTAAGTAAGTTTATTGGCCAAGTATTCACATACAAGGAATTTGCCTTGGTGCTCCGCCCACAAGTAACAACATGACATACAGTGACAGTTATGAATGACTCAGAAAACACTAAACATTAATAATAATAATAAAACATTAATGATAAAACACCATTGATCAAGCATGTGAACCAACAAAATACCAGATCAAAGGGAGGCAACAGATGTTTGGCTGTTGAGTAGAGCAACTACTCGTGGATAAAAAATGTTTTTATGTCTGGCTGAGGCAGATTTGACAGTCCGGAGTCGCCTTCCAGAGAGAAGTGACTCAAAGAGTTTGTGGCCAGGGTGAGAGGGGTCAGAGATGATCTTGCCCACTCGCTTCCTGGCCCTTGCAGGGTACAGTTCATCAATGGAGGGAAGGTTGCAGCCAATAATCTTCTCTGCTGATCGGACGATTTGCTGCAGCCTCCAGGTGTCGTGCTTGATGGCTGAGCCAAACCAGACCATGATGGAGAACATAGAGTCATAGAGTGCAAACAAGCCCTTCGGCCCAACTTGTCCACACCGGACAACATGCCCCATCTACACTTGTTCCACCTGCCTGTACTTGGCCCATGTCCCTCTAAACCTGTCCTATCCAAGTACCTGTCTAAATGTTTCTTAAATGTTGCGATAGTACCTGCCTCAACTACCTCTTCCGGCAGCTCATTTCACACATCTATCACCTTTTGTGTGAAAAAGTTACCCCTCGGGTTCCTATTAAAACTTTCCCCCCGTCGCCTTAAACCTTTGCCCCCGGTTCTCGATTCCCCTACTCTGGGCAAGAGATTTTGTGCGTCTACCAAAATCTATTCCTCTCATGATTTTGTACACCTCCATAAGATGATTAGTATTACTAGTTCAGCATTATAAGAAGTGAGATGTCGCGCTACCTACCATAGCTTGCAAGTCCACCTGCGGATTCCAATCTGAATCGTACAAAATGACGACATCTGCCGTTGCAAGGTTGATGCCCAGGCCACCAGCTCTGGTGCTCAGCATGAAGATGAACTTGCTACTGTTGACAGCATTGAAGGTATCTATTGCTCGCTGTTTAAAACAAAGGCACACATGATATAGCAGCTGGAATCATTCAGTTAGCATCGTGATATATCGAATAATTCTTAAAGGAATTGTTTCACGACACCGTGGCGCGGAGGTAGCGATGCTGTCTTACAGCGCCAAGACCTGGGTTCGATCCTGGCCATGCGTGATGTATGTGTTTGTACATTCTCCCCGTGACCGCATGGGTTCTCTCCGCCTGCTCTGGTTCAGAAACATAGAAAATAGGTGCAGGAGGAGGCCATTTTGCCCTTCCAGCCAGCACCGCCATTCATTGTGATCATGGCTGATCATCCACAATCAGTAACCCGTGCCTGCCTTCTCCCCATATCCCTTGATTCCACTAGCCTCTAGAGCTCTATCTAATTATCTTTTAAATTCATCCAGGTAATTGGCCTCCACTGCCCTCTGTGGCAGGGAATTCCACAAATTCACAACTCTCAGGGTGAAAACGTTTTTTCTCATCTCAGTTTTAAATGGCCTCCTCTTTATTCTTAGACTGTGGCCCCTGTTCCTGGACTTTCCTCCCACACTCCGACGAAAGGGGAGCTTTGGGCCTTCTACGGTGGTTGGAAGACTGGGACTTCTTCAGGAGCAGCAGACAAGGGATGGTTGGGAAGTTCAGAATTAGGCTGTTCTGCCCATCAAGTCTACTCCACCATTCAATCGTGGCTGATCTATCTTTCCTTCTCAACCCCATTGTCCTGCCTTCTCCCCATAACTCCTGACACCTGGACTCGGAGAAAAGTGCTCCTGCTCCACCTGGCCCAGAAACAGTGCCATAAAGACAACTACAATTTTTAGCTAAGCCAATTGGCTTACAAACCTGGATGTCTTTCGAGTATGGGAGGAAATGGGAGCATTTTCTGCTTGTTCTGACCCAGACTTGCACAGAACAATGTGGCAATGAACTAAATCCTCAGGGGGAGCTCAAAGCAAGGTAAGCACCACTACAGACCTCTCTTTCTTCATGCTGAGTTTGCCCATCAAGACGACAGTAATCATAGCCACGCCACATACAGTAATCTTCAAGAATATCCATCAAGCGCGTCATCTGACTGAAAATGAGGACTCGGGAACCTTTAATAACAAGCAGATAATATTAATAAAACAAATAAGTCAAAGTAAATACTGAATTAACAGCTGCTTTACATTTTGCATTATTTGGCACCCATACTGGCGATGGCCTCGTTACAAAAACATCAAAGAACTTTTGTTCAAAATAAGCAGCAGAGGAGAGACAAACATTTTCATAATAGATATGCAGTGGATGCTGTTCAAGCTGTCCAGAATCAAAGATCAAGAGTGTTTCATTGTCATATTTACTGACAATGGAACATTATATTGTCTTCTGAGGAAATACATTCTTGCCATAGAGGGAGTCCAGAGAAGGTTCATCAGACTGATTCCTAGGATGTCAGGACTTTCATATGAAGAAAGGCTGGATAGACTCGGTTTGTACTCGCTAGAATTTAGAAGATTGAGGGGGGATCTTATAGAAACTTACAAAATTCTTTAGGGGTTGGACAGGCTAGATGCAGGAAGATTGTTCCCGATGTTGGGGAAGTCCAGAACAAGGGGTCACAGTTTAAGGATAAGAGGGATGTCTTTTAGGACCGAGATGAGAAAATCATTTTCAGGCTCAAAAGGCCGAATAGCCTACTCCTGCACCTATTTTCTATGTTTCTAACCAGGGGACATGGGTTGAAGGTGAGGGGGGAAACATAGAAAATAGGTGCAGGAGTAGGCCATTTGGCCCTTTGTGCCTGCACCGCCATTCAATATGATCATGGCTGATCATCCAACTCAGTATCCTGTACCTGCCTTCTCTCTATACCCCCTGATACCTTTAGCCACAAGGGCCACATCTAACTCCCTCTTAAATATAGCCAATGAACTGGCCTCGACTACCTTCTGTGGCAGAGAGTTCCAGAGATTCACCACTCTCTGTGTGAAAGATTTAATAGGAACTTGAGGGGTATCTTTTATACACATAACATGGTGGGCGGTGTATGGAACGAGCTGCTGATGGAGGTAGTTGAGGCTGGAACTATCATAATGTTTAAGAAACAGTTGGACAGATACATGGATAGGATAGGTTTAGAGGGTATGGACCAAACGCAGGCAGGTGGGAGGTGTGTAGATGGGGCATGGTGGTCGGCAGGGGCAAGTTAGAGTGGAAGGGCCTGTTTCCATGCTGTATGACGTGATAACTCTACCACACAGGGCACCAAGGCTGCGAAAAGTTTAGTTCAACCTTATACAGTTCCAAGGTGGGTATTTTTGCTTGGAATAGTTTAACTTCCCACTTCCAAAATACAAACGGATGCAATAGTGGATTGCAAAAGCACAATGTACACTCAGACAATAGCTACTGATTGCACTTATGCCCAATTCTTCTGACAACATCCAAAACCCTGTAGGCAAAAGCTCTCAAAGTTGCCTGAAAAATGATTTAAAATATCTTTCGCCTACAGAATCAGCCTGGAGATTTTGATTTGTCTCCTCATCACTCAGATCTACAGGAGTCGCTTCCCCAAAAAGGCAGCCAGCATCATCAGAGACCCACACCACCCCTGGCCACACTCTCATTTCACTCCTGCCATCGGGAAGGTTCATGAGTTATAGGAGCAGAATTAGGCTACTGTCTAATATGTCTACTCCGCCATTTATTCATGGGTGATCTATCATTTCCTCTCAATCCCAATCTCCTCCCTTCTCTCCCCATAACCCCTGACACGCTCACTTATCAAGAATCTTCCAATCTCTGCCTTATAAATATCCGTTGGCTTGGCCTTGGAACTGGAGATAAAGGAGCCTCAAAACTGTGAGGTCCAGGTGCTGCAGCAGCTTCTTCCCGACAACCATCAGGCTATTAAACACAACAACCTCCAAATAAGCTCCAAACTACATCTACATGAGGTTCCAAGATGGCGCCCAAGGCAGGCGACTCTCTGCGTGCTGGTCTAGATGTGGATCGGCAATTACTCATTACAATGGCTCCACTCTTGTAAACCTCTACTCCCTTTGTCCTGTATCTGTACACTGCGGATAGTTTGATTGTAATCATACATATTCTTTCCGCTGACTGGTTAGCAAGCAACAAAAAGCTTTTCACTGTACCTCAGTACACATGACAATAAACTAAACTAAACATTGTTTTTTAATGTATAACTATACTGAACTTTTTTGTTGTTTATTAAGGTGGTTACAGAGTACTATGTTTGCATATCTGTCGTGCTGTTGCAAGGGCCGGCACAGCGGTAGAGTTGCTGTCTCACAGCACCGGAGACCCGGGTTCGATCCTAACTAAGGGTGCTGTCTATACCGAGTTTGTATTTTTTCCCCGTGACCTGCGTGGGGTTTTCCCAGGTGCTCCAGTTCCCTCCCACACTACAAAGCATACAAGTTTGTAGGTTAATCGGCTTTGGTATAATTGTAAATTGTATATATATATATATATATATATATATATATATATATATATAAGCATCTGGATAAACAGGGTCTGATTAGGAACAGTCAACATGGATTTGTGCCTGGAAGGTCATGTTTGACTAATCTTCTTGAATTTTTTGAAGAGGTTACTAGGAAAATTGACGAGGGTAAAGCAGTGGATGTTGTCTATATGGACTTTAGTAAGGCCTTTGACAAGGTTCCTCATGGAAGGTTGGTTAAGAAGGTTCAACTGTTGGGTATAAATGCAGGAGTAGCAAGATGGATTCAACAGTGGCTGAATGGGAGAAGCCAGAGGGTAATGGTGGATGGTTGTTTGTCGGGTTGGAGGCAGGTGACTAGTGGGGTGCCTCAGGGATCTGTGTTGAGTCCTTTGTTGTTTGTCATGTACATCAATGATCTGGACGAAGGTGTGGTAAATTGGATTAGTAAGTATGCAGATGATACCAAGATAGGGGGTGTTGTGGATAATGAAGAGGATTTCCAAAGTCTACAGAGTGATTTAGGCCATTTGGAAAAATGGGCTGAAAGATGGCAGATGGAGTTTAATGCTGATAAATGTGAGGTGCTACACCTTGGCAGGACAAATCAAAATAGGACGTACATGGTAAATGGTAGGGAATTGAAGAATACAGTTGAACAGAGGGATCTGGGAATAACCGTGCATAGTTCCTTGAAGGTGGAATGTCATATAGATAGGGTGGTAAAGAAAGCTTTTGGTATGCTAGCCTTTATAAATCAGAGCATTGAGTATAGAAGCTGGGATGTAATGTTAAAATTGTACAAGGCATTGGTGAGACCAAATCTGGAGTATGGTGTACAATTTTGGTCGCCCAATTATAGGAAGGATGTCAACAAAATAGAGAGAGTACAGAGGAGATTTACTAGAATGTTGCCTGGGTTTCAACAACTAAGTTACAGAGATAGGTTGAATAAGTTAGGTCTTTATTCTCTGGAGCGCAGAAGGTTAAGGGGGGACTTGATAGAGGTCTTTAAAATGATGAGAGGGATAGACAGAGTTGATGTGGACAAGCTTTTTCCTTTGAGAATAGGGAAGATTCAAACAAGAGGACATTACTTCAGAATTAAGGGACAGAAGTTTAGGGGTAACATGAGGGGGAACTTCTTTACTCAGAGAGTGGTAGCGGTGTGGAATGAGCTTCCAGTGGAAGTGGTGGAGGCAGGTTCGTTGGTATCATTTAAAAATAAATTGGATAGGCATATGGATGAGAAGGGAATGGAGGGTTATGGTATGAGTGCAGGCAGGTGGGACTAAGGGAAAAAAGTTGTTCGGCACGGACTTGTAGGGCCGAGATGGCCTGTTTCCGTGCTGTGATTGTTATATTGTTATATGGTTATATGGATGACTGTCCGGCGCGGACTCGGTAGGCCGTAGGGCGCTGTATCTCGAAACTAAATAATAGTAAGAAATTTGTTGTTTCGTTTCTGAACATATGACAATAAAACGCTCTTGACTCGTCTTGAGGCACTGCAGGGAGAGAGTGCCACACGTGGTTAGCCTTCTGAAGCAAGAATTGGAAAACCTGGGGGGGGATCGATAGCTCGGGGCCTGCGAGTACCTACTTTGCTCTCTCAATTTGGGCAGCAGCTTATCCAGAACAACCATCTTGCCGCAGTTGAAGACCAGATGAGTATCTGTGGTGTAAGGAGGCCCGGGTTCAGCACCATCGAAGAGGTACGGGTGGTTGCAACACTTCCGCAGCTGCATCAAGATATTCAGCAGCCGCATTTTGTCCATTTTACCGGCAGAGTTTAGAATGTCTATATCCTTCATTAAAATTCTTGTGTACCTGAAAACAGCAGAAACAATATTAAAAACATTGTTTCAAAAGACCGCAAAACAAAACTGAGCATTTTATTTGTAGGAACTGCAAATGCTGGTTTGAACCGAGAGAAGGAATGGGTGACGGCCCTTCTTCAGACCCAAAACGTCACCCGTTCCTTCACTCCAGAGAGGCTGCCTGTCCCGCTGAGTTACTCCAGCTTTTTGTGTCTATCTTCAGTATTATATTTCACGTCCATGAAATGTCCAGTCAATTAAAGCTCAGATGGTTACCAGGTCCTTCAGAATCATCTCCAGCAAGATTCAATTTCACCACGAGAAGAAAAAGCGGCAAAATAAACAGGTTATAATTAGTCACAGTGCCCTCCATAATGTTTGGGACAAAGACCCATCATTTCTTTTATTTGCCTCTGTACTCCACAATTTGAGATTTGTAATAGAAAAAAATCATATGGTTAAAGTGCACATTGTCAGATTTTCATAACGCCCATTTTTATACATTTTGGTTTCACCAGGTAGAATATACCGCTGTGTTTATATATACATAGTCCCCCCATTTCAGGGCACCATAATGTTTGGGACACAGCAATGTCATGTAAATGAAAGTCGTCATGTTTAGTATTTTGTTGCATATCCTTTGCATGCACTGACTGCTTGAAGTCTGTGATTCATGGACATCACCAGTTGCTGGGTGTCTTCTCTGGTGATGCTCTGCCAGGCCTGTATCACAGCCATCTTTAGCTTATGCTTGTTTTGGGGGCTAGTCAGTTTTCTCTTCAGCAGAGAAAAGGCATGCTCAATTGGGTTCAGATCGGGTGATTGACTTGGCCACTCAAGAATTGACCATTTTTTAGCTTTGAAAAACTCCTTTGTTACTTCAGCAATATGTTTGGGATCATTGTCTTGCTGTAGAATGAACCACCGGCCAATGAGTTTTGAGGCATTTGTTTGAACTTGAGCAGATAGGATGTGTCTATACACTTCAGAATTTATTATGCTACTACCATCAGCAGTTATATCATCAATGAAGATAAGTGAGCCAGTACCTTCAGCAGCCATACATTCCCAGGCCATAACACCCCCACCACCGTGTTTCACAGATGAGGTGGTATGCTTTGGATCTTGGGCAGTTCCTTCTCTCCTCCATACTTTGCTCTTGCCATCACTCTGATATAAGTTAATCTTCGTCTCATCTGTCCACAAGACCTTTTCCAGAACTGTGGTTGCTCTTTTAAATACTTCTTGGCAAACCTGGCCATCCTATTTGTGCAGCTAACCAGTGGCTTGCATTTTGTAGTGTAGCCTCTGTATTTCTGTTCATAAAGTGTTCTGCAGACAGTGGTCATTGACTAATCCACACCTGACTCCTGAAGAGTGTTTCGGATCTGTCGGACAGGTGTTTGGGGATTTTTCTTTATTATAGAGAGAATTCTTTGTCGTCAGCTGTGGCGGTCTTCCTTGGCCTGCCAGTCCCTTTGCGATTAGTGAGCTCACCAGTGCTCTCTTTCTTCTTAATGTTGTTCCAAACAGTTGATTTTGGTAAGCCTAAGGTTTGGCTGATGTCTCTAACAGTTTTATTATTGGTTATCTGACAATGTGCACTTTCACCACATGTGATTTTTTTTCTATTACAAATCTCAAATTGTCGAGTACAGAGGCAAATAAATAAATGATGTGTCTTTGTCCCAAACATTAAGGAAGGCATTGTAAGTATCACCAGATTTGCTGTTTTGCCACAGATTCTTGCTATGGCAAGTAAATAAAACTGTGAGCTGGAGGGCTAATAGTTAGCATGGGACTTGACTTCAATGAGCTAACTGACTCACATGTTCTTCCCAAGAGAACCTTTAGACTTCCAGCTGAATTAACAGATAAACCTCCCTTTACACACCCTCAAAGGATTGTACCCCTGATGGAGCCAGTTTATAATTCAGCCCCCAAGGTGATTTTGCCTCTTTCAGTCACAGCTAGAGTACTCAACTGTGTAGCTTACCCATACAGAAAGGATGGGTTTAATAAAGATGCATCAGTTACAATTGGAGCACTGTTTTATTTTACAGTTGCTGAAGACTGCATCATATGAAGATATAAGCAAGCAATTAGACAGAAGGAACTACAGAGTGTTTAAGAACGAACTGCAGATGCTGGAAAATCGAAAGTACACAAAAATGCTGGAGAAACTCAGCGGGTGCAGCAGCATCTATGGAGCGAAGGAAATAGGCAACGTTTCGGGCCGAAACGTTGCCTATTTCCATCGCTCCATAGATGCTGCTGCACCCGCTGAGTTTCTCCAGCATTTTTGTGTACCACCGAAGGAACTACAGATGTTGGACATTTGCGTGGACCACAAAGTGCTGGAGTAACTCAACGGGTCTGGCAACATCTGTGGACGTGGATAGTACTGATGAAGGTCCTGAGCCGAAACATCGCTGATTCACGTTCTTCAGACCGGCTGCCTGACCCGCTGAATCATTCCAGTGCTTTGTGTTTTAAGAAAAGCATTCTAAGTGCTCTTCTTTTCTAAGTATGTATTCAAGATGCGTTCAAGAGAGAGTCAGATATAGCTCTTAGGGCTAACGGAGTCAAGGGATATGGAGAGAAAGCAGGAACAGGGGTATTGATTTTGGATGATCAGCCATGATCATATTGAATAGGGCCAAATGGCCTACGCCTGCACCTATTTCCTATGTTTCTATTAATAATGGACGTGAAACAAAGGGGGGGATGTTGAGCTCGGGTTCGCTCATTGCCAGGACATGGTTGCTGGAGAGAAATTTAAGAAGGACCACTTTAGAAACATAACTGCAAAGACTCCATGAAACTGACTCCAGAAAGTTAACACAAGCTTCAATAACTATCCACTCACCATTCCCTCTGCATTTTACTCAAACCAACGTAGATCTTGACTTCTTTTTTAGGGGGCAAACTTTTTTCCACCTCTGCTTTAATTCTCCGTAGCAAGAATGGTCGGAGCACCTGGAACATGTGTGACAAGGAGTACAGTCAATGGGGAGAAGGTATAAGCGCGCATTGCAAACTATGTACCCCGTGAAAGCAAGAGGTCCTTACCTTCATTGTGTCCAGGCTAGAGGAAAATGTGAATGGAACTAATGTCCGTGAAATGAAATGATGCATCCAGATGCGGGACTGTCATATATTGAAAGGTTGGAGCGACTGGGCTTGCATACACTGGAATTTAGAAGGATGAGAGGAGAACTTATTGAAATATATAAGATTATTAAGGGATTGGACACGCTAGAGGCAGGAAACATGTTCCCGATGTTGGGGGAGTCCGGGACCAGGGGCCACAGTTTAAGAATAAGGGGTTGGCCAGTTAGAACGGAGATGCGGAAAAACTATTTTCACTGAGAGTTATGAATCTGTGGAATTCTCTGCCTCAGAAGGCGGTGGAGGCCAATTCTCTGGATGCTTTCAAGAGAGTTAGATAGAGCTCTTAAAGATAGCATAGTCAAGGGATATGGAAGGCAGGGACTGGGGTACTGATTGTGGATGATCAGCCATGATCACAGTGAATGGCCGATGCTGGCTCGAAGCGCCGAATGGCCTACTCCTGCACCTATTGTCTATTGACAAATGGAAGGAAAACATTAAATAGCTAATTACTTTCGAAATGGAGTGAAAGTATAAATAGTGTTTTTGGTGGTACAAACGGATCTGAGAGAATCTTGGTACGTGTAATACAATGCATGAAAGTAATTAGGAGTATCAAAGTCAAGATGTTTTTAATATAACTTTACACAGAACTCCAGCACAGCGAGACTGTGCCTAGCATATTGTGTCCACATCTGTGTTTGTACACACAAGACTCACCAAGGGATGAAGGGGTTAACATTTTAAAACGGTGTTGGCCTAGTTTGGTTTAGTTTAGTTTAAAGATACAGAGCGGAAACAGACCCTATGGCCCACCGAGTCCACGCCGACCAGCGATCCCCGCACACTAACAGTATCCTACAACAAACTAGGGACAATTTACACTTATACCAAGCCAATTAACCTACAAACCTGTACGTCTTTGTAGTGTGGGGGGAAACCGAAGATCTTGGAGAAAACCCACGCGTACAAACTCCGTACAGACAGGACCCGTAGTTGGGATCGAACTGGAAGGCAGCTACCCTACTGCTGTGCCACCATGCCCCCTCAGGCAGATAACCCTTGTTATAATGGACCATGGAGGAAGGGGGGGAATGGTGTCCATTATTCATTGGACGCCATTCCCATAGCGGTGATTGTCCGCTATAACCGAGTAAGGAGATGTTAGTTCATATATATATTAAATGTTATGTCTAAGGTGGTGTATGAAAGAGAAAATGGATACTGAAAGCATGATAATAAAGCCACTTCCTGCAGTACTTCACATATTCTATCATGGATTCCATAGTTTATGGTAAGAGGTTCATATAAACAGTGAAAATAACGCATGTTATTCTTGATATGTCCTTGCCCATTGCCGCCACCTAGTGATCACTCAGACCGTTAAAAACAAAATCTGTTATAAAGATAGATACAAAATGCTGGAGTAACCTAGCGGGATAGGCAGCATCTCTGGAGAGAAGAAATGGGTGACGTTTAGGGTCAAGACTCTCCAGACTGAGAGACTGTCAGCCTGAAGAAGGGTCTCAACCCGAAACGTCACCCATTTCTTCTCTCCAGAGATGCTGCCTGTCCTGCTAGGTTACTCCAGCATTTTGTATCTATCTTTATAACAGATTTTGTTTTTAACGGCAGCAACTCCACCGCTGCGCCACCGTGCCACACCTTCTTTGATCTTTTTGAATCATATAAAGATCCCAAGGTGTTGACTTGGATGGGGGTGACAAGTAGAGTTGTATATACAGCTTTATTTTATGTTAATATCATTCCTTGCAGGTTACATTATATCTAGACTTACATTAATAATATAAGAAAAAGGAACTGCAGATGCTTTTTTATGCCAAAGATAGACACAAATTGCTGGAGTAACTCAGCGGGTCAGGCAGCATCGTTGGAGAAAATGGATAGGTGACATTTTGGGATGAGGCTCTTCTTTAGACCGAAGTCTGAAGAAGGGTCCTGACCCGAAACATCACCTATCCATGTTCTCCGGTGATGCTGCCTGACCTGCTGAGTCACTCCAGCAATTTGTGTCTACCTTTTACATTAATAATGCTCAGTTTAAACTTTGAAACATCGTACTTTGTTGTCATGGGATGGGATTGTTTCAGTTCCCTCTTTATTAGCAGGATTGATGATAAACTTACAGCATGCAGACGTTCCACTATTTGCTGATCCCCCAGGCAGTTGTTTGTATCAAACCACGAGTCAAAATCCTGTGGAGGGAAAGGAAATAAAAATGATTCTCTTCACAAGAATAGGAAATCCTTTTTCCCTGTGGCTATAATCAAATTATTTAAATAAGTACAAAGCCACATGAAGTTTCAGTTTTCTAACCCCATTTTAATCCCTTAACCAAGTGCTCTCTGAAAAAAGTCAGGCTTTGAGTCAGTTTAGTTTACTTTAGTTTAGACATCGACAAGTTCCCCAGACACTTACATCAGCAGAATTAAACACATCAGGCAGTAGGAAGTTCAGCAAAGCCCACAGCTCATGAAGATTATTCTGCAAAGGGGTTCCAGTCAGCAGCAGGCGATTTGTGGACTTAAACTCACGAACAATTTCAGATAGCTGTGAAGAGAAAGAGTGGTGCCAGAAGATAACAACTTTTAACAAACCAAGACCTCAGGAAATAAACACCATGATTACTTACACCCAAGTATATAGAAATTACCATTGAAAAATAGGCTGTTTTACCAAAACAGCACATTGATACTTATCTTCCAACGGAGCAATAAACTAAATTCTGTGTATTTGGCCTATCAGTATAAACACAGAACAGCGCCTTCGTACCACAATGTTCAAGTCGAACTTGGTTAAACTCATCTCCTCAGCCTGTCCGTGATCGATATCCCTCCATTCCCTGCATATCCGTGTGCCTTTCTTAAAGCCTCTTAAATGCCACTATCATATCTGCGTCTACCACCACCCTCTCGGTAAAAATAAAACCTGCCCCACACATCACCTTTAAACTTTGAATCTTCAACTCTGGCAGTACATCTTCTTAAGGGCCTGTCCCACGAGCATGCGACCTGCATGCGGCGAGCGCGGCCAAACCAGAAGCGGGGGCCGCGCGGAGGTCGAGTGAGTGACATGAAGTTCGAGAGAAGTCCGCGGGTAGTTCGCGCGTGACTGATGCGTATGGTGTCGAGGCGGCTGCGGGCCGGCAGGCCGTTGCCGCGCGGAATTTTTGAACACGGTCAGTTTTTCGGAGCCCCGCGCGATGTCGGTACCAGCTCCGCTCAACTCCATACGGCTCCGGCTCAAGCGACCACGTTAGGTCGCGCTTGACGCATGGAGTCGCATGCTGGTGGGACAGGCCCTTAACTGATAGAACATTATATCTTTGTGGTATAGAACGTCGTCAACTACTCGGATGTGAGAACGTTCCATCCATATTTAACATTCCTACCTTGGATTTTTCATTCTTGATTCTGTGAGCTTCGTCTATTACCAGGTATCTCCAATTGAACTTCTTGAAAACAGACTTTTCCTTTATGACCATTTCATACGATGTAACACAGACGTCCCATTCTCCTGGCATCATGATGTCCCGAATAAAGGCAGCCTGTTATCAAATGTGTAAAAATGTCATGAAAATCCAGTCACAATTTAACATCTTCCTCGGTACTCAACCAGAAGCATGATTATCAGTTCAAAAAAATTATGTTTATAAGTTTGTGTTTATGTTCATATATTCAAAAGTCATAGGAGCAGAATTAGGCCTTTCTGAAAGATCCATCAAGTCTATTCCGCCATTCAATCGTGGATGATCTACCTTCCCCTCTCAACCCCATTCTGGGACGACAGATGGCACAATGGGCTAAGTGTTCGGCTGGCAACAGGAAGGTAGCCGGTTCGAATCCCGCTTTGAGTGCATACTGTCGTTGTGTCCTTGGGCAAGACACTTCACCCACCTTTGCCTGTGTGTGAATGTGTGTGAGTGATTGGTGGTGGTCGGAGGGGCCGTAGGCGCAGATTGGCAGCCACGCTTCCGTCAGTCTGCCCCAGGGCAGCTGTGGCTACAGAAGTAGCTTACCACCACCGAGTGTGACTGAGGAGTGAATGAATAATGCGATGTAAAGCGCCTTGAGTATTAGAAAGGCGCTATATAAATCCCATCCATTATTATTATTATTCTCCTGCTTTCTCCTCATAACCCGTGCAACTTGTACTAATCAAGAATCTGTCAATCTCCGCTTTAAAAATATCCATTGACTTGGATAGACACAAAATGCTGGGGTAACTCAACGGGACAAGCAGCATCTCTGGAGCGAAGGAATGGGTGGCGTTTCGGGTTGAGACCCTTCTTCAGACTGTGACTTGACTTGGCCTCCACAGCCTTCTGTGGAAAATTCCATAGATTCACCACCCTCTGACTAAAGAAATTCCTCATCTCCTTTCTAAAGGTACGTCCTTTTATGAGTATAGAGGCTATGTCCCCTGGTCCTGGACTCCCACACTGGTGGAAACATCCTCTCCAAATCCACTCTATCCAGGCCAGATCTCAGGTCATAAATTATTTGTTTGACCTCTTCTGTTGCAATATATCTTCTCTTGAAGGTACAAAGTCTCGCCGAGCAATAATTCCCTGGGTCAAATAACTCGACATTCGGCACTTGTTCATCTGCGCGACCACTCTTGCGGTAAGTGATGTGTCATGTCATGACACCCCATGAAAACCTCCACAAATTACTGCACAATTTTCTGCTTGACCAGCACAATGCTGAATTTAAACTCCCCGGAGACAAATAAAAACATCAGTTTCTGAAGCATCTAAGCACCAAAAAAATTATTCTTCTGTAATCTGAGGCTGCAATAGCTGGTTACCTGTGTAATGTGTACCTATGTACCCACTCCTTCTCTCCAGCGATGCTACCTGTCCCGCTGAGTTAACCCGGCATTTTGTGTCTACCTATGTAGGTTGTTCCACTCCCTATTTACAGTTTATTTTGGTGCAAGAGTCAGATGTAGGAACACTAAATGTTGTGTTTTAATCCTCGTTAGCCATGGAACATTAAAATCAATGGAGGAGCTCTTAGCACTCCGAAAGAAACCAACTCATTCAATACACAGCAAATCTAACCTAGGATTGTCATTGGTATATAATATTTACAACACAGCAGAAAGCTATGGACCAGAGAACAGTGCAGCACAGGAAAAGGCCCTTCGGCCCACATCTGTGCCAAACATGATGCCAAGACCATCACGAATCTACCTCTACACAACCTGCATCCCTCCATTCCCTGCATATCCACGTGCCAATCCAAAAGTATTTTAAATGCCACTAACGCATCTGCTTCAACCACCACCTCCAGCAGCACATTCCAGGTGCTCATCATTCTCTGTGTATAAAGCTTGACCCGCATATCTCCTTTAAACATTGCCCCGTTCACTTTAAAACGATTCCCTCTAATAATTGATTTTTCCATCCTCGGAAAACGGTTGACTGTGTACCCGATTCGGTTGACTGTGCACGTCGGGTTGATCGCATTAGTCGAAACAGGGTGGATCACGTGAAGGTTGCAATCTTCTGACTGACGTGAGGCTTTTCCCTGGTGACATCAAAGTAGCTGATGCTGCCCTGACCTGGATGTCTACCCTTGACCTACAACTTCAGGCTGTGTATGCCCTACGCAAGCAAGAAGTAGACCCGATCTGTGCCTCTCATAATTTTTATATACTTCTAACAGGTCTCCTCGCAAGATGATTAAAATGGCCATTAATTTACGGGAATTAAACACTAAATTCCTTCCATTTGGCCTATAAATACATGACAATGAGATTTAAAAATCATGTTATATTGTGAATTCTTGTGTGAATGTTATTTGGACACTTAGGCTATTTAAAAATGTTAATCTTTTCTTAAGAAATGGATAGATGTTTAGATCTAGTAATTGAATCTTGTAATTAGCTACAATTAGGTAACTAACTAATTATATGCTTTAATTTAAGGTCATCCAAGTAAGATTGTTTCACATTTGTTTCAGAATGCTTCAATCTATAATAACTGAAAATGTATTTCAGTTCTCTTAATTTTTAAGAAAGTTATGGGCTTTTGACTGTCCTTGATCACAGCTTTTGTGTTCAGTCAATGGAAAAGCAATAGGGAACAAGATGCTAATTTCCGAGTATGAAAATGGCCATAACTTTTTTAATACTGAAGATATGAAAGTGAATTAGGTGTCAAATTAAATTTCTTTTTATGCTTTATCTGAAGGGATAAATTGCAGACTTGATTTTTTAAATCTCAAAATGTTGTAACATTGCTACTCTATCTACTTGTGTTGCCAGTATCTGGGAGTTATGGACTTGGACCCCAAGATCCCTTTGTACATCAATGCTGTTAAGGATCATCCCATTAATTTGACCTTTACATTTGACCTCCCAAAGTGCAACACCTCACACTTGCTTGGATTAGACTATATATTGATCAGATATGCTGACATCTCTATAGCTGAACGACCCATTTCCCCCCTATTTTCCGAAACGTTAAAAAGTTTTAGTTCCTAATGACGTAAAAATATTCAAGATTCTGCTTCCATCCTCTTTATATCTTAACAGCTCTTCACAGAAGTGAATTTCTCTCACTGTCACTCAAAAATGCAGTGATTTCTTTTAGATTTGCACTCTCGAATTACAGATCGAAACAGATTTTCCATTTTGTAATTATCAAATACCTTTCCAATTTGACAGTTTGACAATTGTTTTTAGCCTCCATTGTTCCTATCTTGTGGTGGTAATGCAATTTATTTTGTCTCCCTTCACAACCAAAGCAGCCTTTAATTAAGAGGTAGAGACAAGGAACTGCAGATGCTGGTTTACGAAATAAAAGTGCTGGAATAACTCAGTGGGTTAGGCAGCATCTCTGGAGAACATGGATAAGTGATGTTTTGGGCCAGGACCCTTCTTCAGACTCTTCTCTTGATGCCCGATGTATCATTTTAGGATGGTAAAATATTACCTTCTTTGGATTTTTTACTTATTTCCTTTCCCTTTCTAAGGCCCTCTTTTCTTTGGGGCCTGTTTTCTTTTCTTTTTTCTTTCCTTTCTTTTCTCTCACATTCTCAAGCACGCAGTTTACTTAAAGATCATCATTCATTTAATGCCAATTACTGCGGACTACACTTCACTACTAGCCCCATTCTTCTCTTCTTTCTCTTTTCTCTTATAAAAATAAAAAAATAATTTAAAAAAAATATGGTAAAATATTCCAGTTCCAGCATAACAATAGATTGTATAAATTCAGCGTTACTCACTCTGTACTCCACAATCTTACTTAAAAAAATTAGCTAAACAATAAGTGCTGAAGTAACGTAGCGGGTCAGGCAGCATCTCTAGAGGACATGGATAGACGATGTTTCAGATCGGGACCCTTCTTCAGACTCGATCTTTCAGGTTGGGGCCCTTCTGAGAAATAGTCCTGACACAAAATGTCGCTGATCCACGTCCTCCAGGGACATTACTTGACCTACTGAGTTACTTCAGCACTTGTGTTCTCCACAAAATTCCGTCTGCAGTTACTTGTGTGTCTCAGATAAAAAAAGCGGTTCATTTTATTTTTGTAATGCTCAGCTTTATCAACCTCTCCAATTTACAGATTTGCACATGTAGCCCTATTCTAAACTGTTTATTAACACCATTTACAACACCATTCGCATTTAATTAATTTGTTGCTTCATTCTCCCCTCTAGCAAGTTTCACATTCCTGCAAATTAATTTTCTTCAAATTAATTTTCATCAACCGTCCCATTACTAAATGTATTATAATGCATTCGTGTTCAAGAAGGAACTGCAGATGCTGGAAGATCGAAGGTACACAAAAATGCTGGAGAAACTCAGCGGGTGCAGCAGCATCATGTATTATAGTGCATCTCCCTGAAGTACCCTTTCAGTCCTTTATAGTTTTAAATTATCTGCAATCATCAGTATCTGAACTTGCTTCCAAGTGCAAATGATTTAAATATATTGAAGTCAGGGAGTCATACAGTGTGGAAACAGGCCGTTCGGCCCAACTTGCCCACTCTGCCCAACATGTCCCATGTACACTAGTCCCACCTGCCTGCATTTGGCCAACATCCCTCTAAACCTGTCCTGTCCATTTACCTGTCTAACTGTTTCTTAAACGTTGCGATAATCCTTGCCTCAACTACCTCCCCCGGCAACTCGTTCCATACACCCACCACCCTTTGTGTGAAGACTCATTATCAGTACTGAATAAGTGATTGAATACTTTCACCAAAGCTGATTCTTTGCCTAAATTGTAATCAACAGGTTCTGTATTCTGAACACACTGGAGTGCTGGTCCCATAACCAGGCTGATATTGCTGCGTTATAGTTCCCAATGTCCTGCAGGTATCACTATCACAGTCGACACGCGGACCATGACTGGTGACCGGACATCAGTCAGCACAATCCACGACCTGGGTTTAGTTTTAGTAAAGAGATATTAGGGCTTCACAATGGTGCAGCAATAGGGTTGTTGCCTTACAGTGCCAGAGACCGAGGTTCGATTCAAACCTCAGTTCTGTCTGAACGGAATTTGTACTTTCTCCCTGTGACTGCCCATTCAATCCGCGCCAACCAGCGATCCCCGCACACCAACACTATCCTACACACATTAGGGGCAATTTGCAATTTTCACCAAAGCCTAATTAACCTACAAACCTGCACGTCTTTGGAGTGTGGGAGGAAACCGGAGCACCTGGAGAAAATCCACGTGGTCACAAGGAGAACGTATAAACTCCATACAGACAGCACCCCTAGTCAGGATCAAGCCAGGTTCTCTGGCGCTATAATGCAGCAAATCCACCACTGCACCACTCTGATGCCCATCTAGTCTTTTCAATCTTTTATTTCAGATGTATTGCATTGTCTGAATTTGGATCTATACTTGTGTTAGTCAAGGGACGTCACAGGTTAAGATCAACGGCAATCCCTTCATCACAAGGATTGCTAGTATCTGCCAATTTGATCTTGTAGAAGGAATCACTGCTAAAGTTCATCTGTGTACGTTGTTGAACACTCTTGAAACTAAACCTCACAACCCTGAAGAGAAAGTAGGAAAAATGTCTGACGGTTCCGCAAAACGATTGCTCTTCTCATTTTTGTTTCATTTAAAGAATTTGACAAATCATCATCGCTGCAGAATAGGAAAGGTTGGTTTAGAGGTGTTCTTGAAGTATATTCCTTACCCGTTGGTCTTTATCTCCGATAAGGCAAACTGCACGGAGCGAAGGAACCCAGCGCTTGAACTCTTTTATCCAATTGTGCAAGGTGGACTTTGGCACCAACACCATATGTGGCCCAGGTACATTCCTGTAGTTCTTTAAGTAGCCAAGCAATGCGATGGTCTGTAGTGTCTTGCCAAGACCCTGAGTTTGTAACACAAGCAACATTTTAGATGTAGGATATCTTGACGAAATAATATTACTATTGAAACACAAAGGACGTGCTATAATACCAGGATAAGCGCTCAACAAAGAAAACCAAGCCCAAAGACTGCTTATACACATTTATGCTAAGAACAATAACTAACTCCATATGTAATAAAAAGCTATCCATATGCTAACAAGCACATAAAAAATGAACGTGTAGATGCAAGTATATTATTGGGGTTATTATGGACACCTCCCTTCACTGGTTTGGTTGCGTTCGGGCCACAATGCCTGCTCTCAACCCCTAGGCTACCAGTATCTGCTCAATAAAGGAAACTATGGGCGATTAATTCAAGTCAAGTCAAGAGAGTTTATTGTCATGTGCCCCAGATAGGACAATGAAATTCTTGCATTGCTGCAGCACAACAGAATATTGTAGGCATAAATACAGATCAGATCAGTGTGTCCATATACCATAGAATATATATATATACACACATAAATAAACAGATAAAGTGCAATAGGCTGTTATAGTTCAGTTTGTTGAAGTTGTGTTCACTCAAACAAATGCTAAACACTCGCATTCTGCCTTACACTTATCCTAGCCAATCATTAAACAGTCGTGGCGCCACAAATGTCAACCTCACATTAAACCGGGATACATTTACAAAGAAATACACACACCACGATTATACATTTCCTTTCTGCCCCCCAACTGTCACTAATCTAACAGGATGAATATGTCCAAGACCAGAGGGAATGCCTTATATCCCCCAAGTGTATCAACTTAATATTGACACTTTGATCTGATGTAAGCTCAACTCCGTAACAACGCTCTTCCTTAAATTCTCCTCCTTACCATTTCGTCGGCAAGAATACCATTGATTCCATTTTCATAAAGAGAAATCATCCAATTCAGTCCTCGTATTTGATAATCTCTGAGGGTTCCCGACTTCACATCTGGAATTCAAAGCAAAAATTGAAAAGAAACGTTGGACTTTATCCCCTTAATCACACTCGCATTTTTAATGCAGCTTCCAACACATAAAAGGCAGCTGTTTGATGATTGTGTCCATAATATTACATGATTACAGCAGCCGTCTGCCCTCAGAGGACTTATACAACACATTATTTGTATAATTGAGCAAAGAATGACATGATTTTCACTTGCTACAAAAGAATCACCGAGAGTGTGAGTGTACGGTGAGATATCAAAGTAATGCTGATGGATGGATTGAAAGAGACATCATGGAAACAGACCCTTCGGCCCACCGGGTCCACACGACCATCAACCAACCATTCGCATTAGTTCCATGTAATTTCAATTTTGCATCCATTCCCTACACACCTGGGGCAGTTTTACAGGGGCCAATTAACCTGCAAACCCTGCAGCTCTTTAGGATGTGGGAGGAGACCGATGCACGTGGAGGAAACCCACGTGGTCACAGGGAGAAGGTGCAAATTCCAGACAGACAGCACCCGAGGTCAGGATCAAACCAGTATCTCTCTCGCTCTGAGGCAACAGCTCGGCCAAATGTGCCACACTAGGAAATGACGTAAGGAATGGGCATGAGGGATCCTTCCACCTGTCTTCGGATGGATATACTTTGACCCTCACATACTGAAGGTCAATACACCAAGTATCACAAAAAAAACAAAGTAACTGAATTGTGATAATGGGACTTTGGTCACCAGGTATGAGAGGTGACAGCAATTTTATTGCCCAGAACTGAGGTGGCGCAGCGGTGGAGTTACTGCCTTACAGCGCCAGAGACCCTGGTTCGATCTTGACTACAGGTGCTCTCTGTGTGGAGTTTGTACGTTCTCACCGTGACCTGCGTGGGATTTCTTTGGGAGCTCCAGTTTCCTCCCACATTCCAAGGACGTGCAGATTTGTGGTTTAATTGGCTTCTGTAAAGTCTGCTAAAATTGTCCCGAGTGTAGGATAGAGCTAGTGTACGGGAATCGTTGGGCGGAGCGGACTCAGTGGGCCCTCCATTTCCCGTATGTCTGTGTGCTTATCTGAAGGCCTCCTAAAACAATAAAACCAATTTTCTGGAGTAACTCAGTGGGTCAGGCAACATTTTCTGGAGAACATGGACAGGCGATCTTTTGAGTCTGAAAAAGGGACCCGACCCAAAACGTTGTCTATTGATATCCTCCAGAGATGCTGTCTGATCTGCTGAGTTCCTCCAGCACTCTATGTTCCACACAATATTTCAGCATCTGCAGTTCCTCGTGTCTCAATTAACCAAATCTGTTCAGTACAGAGATTTAATGTGAAAAATATCTGGGGGAATAGATTGAAATGTGGGGAGAATACAGGAACATGGGGTTAAAGTAAAACTGATGATAATGGGTGGTCGACAGCGAGCATTGACTCACTGGGCCAAATGGTCTGCTTCCATGCTGTATGTGTACGCAATAATTAATACTGATCAACTGTCTTTAGCCTTCAGAGAAAACAGGCCCTTTGGCCCTCCAAGTCCGCGCCAACCAGCGATTCTCGTACACTAACACTTATCCGACACATTTGGGACAATTTAACATTTTTTTTACAGAAGCCAATTAGAGGGTGAGGCAGCATCTCTGGAGAGAAGGAATGGGCGACGTTTCTGGTCGAGACCCTTCTTCAAAGCTGTATGTCTTTGGAGTGTAGGAGGAAATCGGAGCACCCGGAGAAACCCATCGAGTCACAGGGAGAACGTACAAACTCCATACAGATGGCACCCATAGTCAGGATTGAACCCAGGTCTCTGGCGCTGTAAGGCACCGCCCCTCCACTGTGTTGCCACTATCGTACAACAGTTCAGGCTAGAACATGCTGATACTCATAATTTATATTCAAATCATTTTCAAGAATGACCTCCTGTAAGTATCCGATCAGTTAAAGACATGAGAAAGAAAATTATCCTATGATTCTGCCGGTTTACTGCAGTGCTCCTGAGTTACAGGAGGCCATCATAACGACAGCAGCGCCATTCACAGGAACCAAAAGGTATTGCATCTACACACATATGCTCTTTAGAATTGATTTTAAAAGAATGGGATTTCAATTCAATTGAAATACTCAGTGTTTGTAAGACCGGATTCAATTTACAATGAAAGAAAAACCCGTAAAACATTTATAAACATGTGTAGACAACGATTTACGAGAATGTTGCCAGGGCTAGAGGGCCTGAGCTCTTGGGAGAGGTTGGGCAGGCTTGTACACGAGAAGTGTTTGAGGTCTCTGGGCCTATACTTGCTGGAGTTTAGAAGGATGAGGGGAAGGGGGGGGGGGGGGAGATCTCATTGAAACCTACCGGATAATGAAAGGCCTAGATAGTTCAGTTCAGTTTATTGTCATGTGTACCGAGGTCTTGTGGCAATGAATTCCAGATTCACCACCCTCCTCAAGAAATTCCTCATCTCCTTTCTAAAGGTAGTTCCAGAGGCAACTGCCTCAGAATAAGTTCCTTCAGAATGTAGAGGAGGAGGAATTTATTTAGCCAGAGGGTGGTGAATCTGTGGAATTGCCACAGACAGCTGTGAAGGTCAAGTGATGGGCTGAATGGCCTAATTCTGCTCCTATGTCTTATGGATTTGATTCCTTGGAGCGCAGGAGGATGAGGGTTAGTCTTATGGAGGTGTATAAGGTCATGAGGGAATACATAGGGTAGATGTACAGAGTTTTTTATCCAGAGGAAGGGAAACAAGAACAGGGGATATGGGTTTCTGGTGAGAGGGGAACAATTTAATAGGAACCTAAGGGCAACCTTTTCGCTGAGGTCTCTGGTTATATGGAACGAGCTGCCAGAGGAGGTAGTTGAGGCAGGTACTATAACAACATTTAAAAGACATTTGGACAGGTACATGGACAAGAAAGATTTAGAGGGGAATGGGTTAAAAGCGGGCTGGTGGGACTAGTGTAGATGGGACATGTTGGTTGGCATGGGCCGAAGGGCCTGTTTCCATGCAATTTAACTCTATGACTCCGTGCTAGCACTAACAAGGCTACCTATCGTGGTTATACTTACAGGATGGCGACTCTTCGAATCTAACGCACACATTTGATGTCTTTTTGCACTCGGAGAGCAACTCTTCATCTTCCTCCTGTTCAGTACGTCGGTGACGGTTACTTCATGTTGGCAAGATCAGGATCAGCGGGTAAAAGTAAAGATTTAAAATTTGTAATGTAATAACATTTATGATTCATCAATATATTTGTCAACCTAAGTTTACTAATGCAATAACAATAGATATAGTCAGACAAGCAGATTTTAAGATGGTGGGAGTGGGAGAGCCAGCATTAGCTTGGTGGCGCTGAGCTAGCTTAGCAAATGCAGAATCCCATTATTGCACTAAGACGATGAAACACATACATCAGCAGAACTCTGCTGTTTTCATAAGAGAATAGAGAAACTTTGTTTTTAAATATAGAAAAATACAGCATAGAAACAGTTGTCACGGTGGCATGGCGGTAAAGATGCTGCCTTAAGGGGCTGTCCCACTGTACGAGCTAATTCAAGAGTTCCCCCGAGTTTCCCCTGATTTGAACATTAAAGAATTACAGTAATAGCCGCTCGAAGGGACTTGGGGCTCTCGTGGACATTTTTCAACATGTTGAAAAATCTTCCCGAGTCTTCACAAGCTTTCCCGAGTACCTGCCGTTAGCGTTACGAGCCGCTAAGAGACGTCCCGAGCTCCGACGTACCCACTACATACATTCTACGTGCTTACCACGAGTTTGATTTTTTTTTAAACTCGGGAGAGCTCTTGAATTAGCTCGTACAGTGGGACAGGCCCTTTACAGCGCCAGGGATCCGGGTTCGATCCTGACTGCTGGTGCTGTCTGTACGGAGTTTGTACATTCTCCCTGTGACCTGCGTGGGTTTCTCCGGGTGCTCCGGTTTCCTCCCACACTCCAAAGACGTGAAGGTTTGTAGGTTAATAGGCGGCAAAATTGTAAGTTGTCCTTAGTGAGTGAGCGTCGGATAATGTTAGTGTTCAGGGATTGCTGGTCGGCGTGGACTCGGTGGGCCGAAGGGCCTGTTTCCGCGCGGTTACCCTAAAACAGTCCCTTCGGCCCACCAAGCCCACACTGACCTGCACGGGTTCTTTGTCATCCCACTTTCACATCCGCTTCATTATCCCACTTTCTCATCCACTTCCTACACTGACCCATTCCCAAGAAGACAATTAATCTAGTCTAAGAACCAAACGCCACATCTAACTCCCTCCTAAATACGTCACCTATTCCTTCGCTCCATAGATGCTCACCCGCTGAGTTTCTCCAGCATTTTTGTCTACCTTAGAGAATATTGAAAGTACTATACTGAAGGGATTCTGAGATACAGGATTTATTTGCAATGACAACAAGGGCAAGGACTGAATTGGGATGGTCAGCATGATTTTGTGCATCTCACAAATCTGATTTGAGTTTTTTTGAAGAGGTGACCAAAATGATGGACATGGGCAGGGTGGTAGACATTGTGTATGTGGACTTTGCCAAGGCCTTTGGCAAGATACCTGCATGGTAGGCTGGACTGGTAGGTTAGAACACATGGGATGGATCCAGGGTGAGATTGCCAATGAGATACAAAACTGGATTGGTGACAGGGAAGCAGTGGAGGCCTGTTTTTTCAAAATGGAGGCCTGTGACCAGTGGTGTGCCACAGGGATTGGTGCAGGGTCCTCTGCTGTTTATCATATATATTAAGGATTGTTGAGAATGTACATAAGAATAAACAGTATGCTTACAGATGACACCAAAATTAATTTAAAAATTAAAATTGATGCTTAGTTTAGTTTAGAGATACAGCGGGGAAACAGGCCCTTCGGCCCACTGAGTCCACGCTGACCAGCAATCCCCGTACACAAGCACTATCCTACACATGAGGGATATTTTTTACCTCGGCCAATTAACCTACAAACCTATACGTCTTTGGAGTGTGGGAGGGAACTGGAGCACCTGGGGAAAACGTACAAACTCCATACAGACAGCACCCATAGTCAGGTTCGAACCCGCTGCAAGGCAGCAATTCTACTGCTGTGCCGTTGCATTTGTGCAAATCCCTGGCACAAAAATGTGGCAATTGCAGAAATCAGCTAAAGCATACTAATGTTGACTTTTCCGTGAACCAAGATAATCCATAAGTGAGTCTTAACTTTTCATCATATTTGATTATTATGTATTTTACAACATACTCCACCCATCTGTTACCCGGGTAAAATAATTGTGAGCATCTAGATTTTCCTCATATCAATTTAAATTCTCCAAAACCCCATTCTGTTGTGCAGACATATATGGCAGTCTTCTGCAGTAATTCAAATTAGAAGTCGAACATTAGACTTCAGAAATCCTATGAAACTAAATAAAAGTGACCACACATTGGCCAACATTCCTCCCCAAATCAATACCAACGGAAAACAGATTAACGTCAGACATTCAACTTGTTACTTTTAATATGCCGGGTACGCAACAGAATTATTGCCATGTAGAAACAAGGAACTGCAGATGCTGGTTTAAAACAAGGAACTGCAGATGTTGGTCGGTGGGGGCGCTGAGAGACAGCTGCCCTGCCAGCAGCGTGTTTGTCATTTCTACTTTTTTTGTTTTTTTTAGTATGTCCAAATGTGTGTTTTAATGTCTCTTGGTGTGTCTTGTGTGGGGGGTGGTGAGGGGGGGAAAGGGGGAACCGCTTTTGGTCGCCTCCTCCACGGAGAGGCGACTTTTTCCATGTCGCCTCCCTCGTGGCCTAACACCATGGATTGGTGCGGCCTTTCCCGGAGTCGGGCCCGGAGCGTGGACCTTTTTCATCGCGGAGCGGGGCGAACCCATGCCGGAATCGCCAGAAGGTAGTGCTCCGATCGCTGGCCCGCGGACTGTTCAGCCTGAAGCCGCGGTCTGCGGAGCTTCTAGTCGCAGGCGCGACATCCGGAGCGGGATCCCTCGCCGGCGATCCCTGGAGAAGAGCTCCGGCCGCCGGCCTGCGGCCTACAACATCCTGAAGCCGCGGTCTCCGGTAGGGAAGCACCAATTTGGAACTTACCTTCCAGACGAGAGGGCCTGCACATCTGGCCACCCGCAGCGGCGACTGCAGAGGTTTATGGCCCCGAGCAAGGGGGAACAATGGAGGAGGACTGACTGTACTTTGTGCCTTCCACCACAGTGAAGAATGCTGTGGTGGATGTTTGTGTTCAATTTTTATTGTGTATTGTGTGTTCTTTTTGATTGTACAGCTGATGGCAATTTCATTTCACTGCATTTTATTGTGTATGTGATGAATAAATCTTATTGATTAATTGATTGATTGATTGAAACCAAAGATGGATAAGAAGTGCTGGAGTAACTCAACGGGCCAGGTAGCATCTCTGGAGAAAAGGGATCGGTGATGCTTCGGGTCAGCACCCTCCTTCAGAAGGGTCCCAACCCGAAACATCATCCATCCTTTTCCAAGGGCTGCATGGAGGCGCAGCGGTAGAGAGCCAAGTTCGATCCTGACTATGGGTGCTGTCTGTACGGTTTTGTACATTCTCCCTGTGTCCGCTGTGAGTTTTCGACAAGAGCTCTGGTTTCCTCCCACATCCCACGACTTACAGGTTTGTAGGTTAATTGGCTTTGGTAAAAATTGTAAATTGTCCCTAGTGTGTAGGATAGTGTTAGTGTATAGGGATGATCGCTGGTTGGCGCGGACTAGGTGGGCCGAAGGGCCTGTTTTTGCCCTGTATCTTTAAACTAAACTAAACCTTTTCTCCACAGCTGCTGCCTGACCCGCTGAGTTACTCCAGCACTTTGTGCCTGTCTTTAAAATCGCCATAATTCATTCAAATAAAGTTACCACGTGAATGAAATGAAGTACTGGAGAGATGTGAGAGGCTCCATATGATTACATTGCATTTATATTTTCTTTCACTAAGCGTTTGCTTTTAAAAAAAAAAAACTACTCTTCTGCTACCTGCTTTCTCTGCTTTTCGATTCCCTTTTCTTGTGACCTGCTGCTCTGATTTTGAATCCGCCTAAATTCAGTTGCTGGATTTTCCTGTTTTAAAAATAGATATTTATTATCAACTTGCAACGTTGTGGGACTAAGCTGTTTACAAGTTAGCTCTTCTTCATATTTCTCCGCAGCGTAACCTGCGTCCTTACTTTTTCAGCAATGCACCAATTAAATGAGAATACCACCTCTGGACTTTAGCCCTGACTTCCATTTTAAATCTTCGTTCAGTCCACCCACCATTCCAGCTAACTCTGATGAATAACCATCAGAAGGAGTCTGGAGTGGAATTAACTATCTAAGGAAAGGTCTGTTATGTAGCAGCTCGACAGGAACAGAGTAACAGCTCTGAGGAGGGACTGCGTGGGTGTATGTAACAGCTGTTACTATCTTAAGAAAAATTAACATCACTCTATGGAAACCCAGATGGAAGGCATGATCTGTACAAGACAACTCTCAAGTTGTAAATTGCCATTTTATATTGCAGCTCATCCATCATTTACACCTGAATAGAAAGATGAACAATTTGGTGGTAAGAAGCTTTGCGATATTGGCATCGTGGAAATTTTCAGGTGGAATAACAAGAATTTTAGAGCTTGGGAGATTAGGGGGTATTATAGAGTTAAGGGCCTGTCCCACTTTCACGACCTAATTCACGACCTCTGCCGAGTTTACCCTTGACTCATACTCGCAGCATGGTCGTCACGAGGTCGGCGGAGGTCGTGATGCTAGTCGTAGGTATTCTTGGGAGCAAGTAGGTCGGGGCTTTTTTATTCTAGCCTGATGAAAAATGTCCACGAGTAAAAAAGGTCGTGAATTAGATCGTGAAAGTGGGACATGCCCAATATACAGCATGGAAACAGCGCCTTTAGTTCAACTTGCCCCTGCTGACCAAAATTCCACATCTACATTAGTCCCACCTGTCCGTGTTTGGCTCAGGTCCCTCTCAATGTTCCCTCTCCATATACTCGTCCAAATGCCTTTTATAAGCTGTTGTAGTATCTGCCTTAATTACCTCCTCTTGCAGCTCGTTCCATATACCCACCGCTCCATATACCCATGCGCTCAAAAAGTTGCCCCTCAGGTTCCGAGTAAATCTTTCACCTTAAACCAATGACCTCTGCTTTTGATTCCCCTACTCTGGGTAAAAGACTGTGTATCTACCCTATCAATTCCCCACATTATCTTATACACCTCTATAAGATCAACCCTCATCCTCCTGCGCTCTAAGGAATGAAGTCCTGGCCTGCTCAACCTCTCCCTGTAGGTTAAGCCCTCGAGTCTGGGTAACATCCTCATAAATCATGTTGGGGACATCGCTCCACAGATGCTGCCTCACCCGCTGAGTTTCTCCAGCATTTTTGTCTACCTTTGATTTTCCAGCATCTGCAGTTCCTTCTTAAACATTTTGTCTACTCCACTGCGAAATCTCCTCAAGGTATGCCTACTTTGAAGAAGTTCTCCTCCTCCCTCCGAAGTTTCTCCACCTCTTCTTTTCTTCTTCCCGCCCTCCCCCCACCCTCCCATCAGTCTGAAGGAGGGTTTCATCCCGAAACGTTGCCTTTTTTCTTCACTCCATAGATGCTGCCACACCCGCTGAGTTTCTCCAGGATTTTTGTCTACCTCTGATACTCCTGTTGTCTATGACTCTTTAATAAATGATTTGTTCTGCAACTCAAAAGCAAAAATGATGGGGCCTTGTTCCAGATAACTAACGCACATTTTCAGAGGAGCACAGCTGGGCAGCGAATGATAAGTTTACGTTTGTTCCCTGGTCCCACAAACTACTCTCTGCCTCGGTCTCTCGATGATTCTGCCTGGCCTGACAACCCCATAGATTCAGTAACACTCAGTCTATCCAATTTAAAGATGCCATTTCTAAGAAGAGAGGTGCAATAGTAGATCACATTGTCCCTCAGACTCACCTTTCATTATTGTCAGTCTGAAGAAGGGTTCCGAGAACAAAACATCACCTATCCATGTTCTCCAAAGATGCTGCCTGACCCACTGAGTTATTCCAGCTCCTTTTTATGTCTTTTTTTTCATTGATTAACATCATCTGCCTCAACTCTACACTTTCATGTTATCCCTACATTTCTCAAATTCCCCTCATATTCAGGCATCTATCAATCAGTCTCATACATATTCAATGGCTAAGCCATCCACAGCTTGCAGGCATGGACTGTTCCAAAGCATTAAAAAAAAAACACAATATCCTTATAGGTGTCAGGGGTCATGGGGGAAAGGCAGGAGAGTGGGCTTGAGAGGGAAAGATAGATCTGCAATGATTGAATGGGGGAGTAGACCTGATGGGCCAAATGGCCTAATTCTGCTCCTATAACTTATGAACTTAGCACAAGACTATTGTGTCATTAGTTTAAGATAGACTCAAAATGCTGGAGTAAAGGGCCCATCCCACTTGGGCGTCATTTGCGCGTCACGCAGATGGCATGCGAAGATTTTGTACATCACAAAATCCTGGGACGCCGCGCGAGACCGTGCGTGCCATGCGTGCGTAATGTGCACCATGTGTGTCGTGCGTCGTGACGCGTAAATGATGTCGCGTAATTAACGCGCAAATGACGTCCCAGTGGGACAGGCCCTTAACTGAACAGGTCCATGCAGCATCTGTGGAGAGAAGGAATAAGTGACGTTTCGGGTCGAGACCCTTCTTCAGAGTTTAGAATCATTAGTTTTGTTTGGGAAATAGTAAAACTCTAATAGTTTGTTATCGGACCATTTGGTCGGGCATCTGGCTACAGAGTGGCGTTTTCTATGCTCCTGTCCACTGACCCACTTACTGGGGCATCAGTACTGTGTATCCTTTCACTTGCCAAACCCTTGGGTTCATGCATTCCCTTCAAGCTCACCAGCACCCCAGTTCTCATGCTCCTTTGAAAGTCACCAGAACCCAGTTCCCTTCAACTCACTGGGGCCCAGATCCCCACACTCCCCTTGAAACATAGAAACATAGAAAATAGGTGCAGGAGTAGGCCATTCGGCCCTTCGCGCCTGCACCGCCATTCGATATGATCATGGCTGATCATCCAACTCAGTATCTCTGCCTTCTCTCCATACCCACTGATCCCTTTAGCCACAAGGGCCACATCTAACTCCCTCTTAAATATAGCCAATGAACTGGCCTCAACTACCTTCTGTGGCAGAGAATTCCACAGATTCACCATTCTCTGTGTAAAAAATGATTTTCTCATCTCAGTCCTAAAAGACTTCCCTCTTATCCTTAAACTGTGACCCCTAGTTCTGGACTTCCCCAACATCGGGAATAATCTTCCTGCATCTAGCCTGTCCAACCCCTTAAGAATTTTGTAAGTTTCTATAAGATCCCCCCTCAATCTTCTAAATTCTAGCGTGTAAATTCTTGAACACACCGGGACCCTGTTTCCTCTGCTCCCTTCAAACTTACGGGGTTTGCTGAAAAATGGATTATAATACTATACATCAACTGCATAACGTGTAATAAGAGGGTGTTGTGATATTACAAGAAATACAACAGTCTGAAAATCTGCCACTCCACCACTAACAAAGTCCCAAGTGTGCAAATGATCACAACTTTACTCTGTGTAAGAAAGAACTGCAGATGTCGGTTTTAATCGAAGGTAGACACAAAATTTCTACCTGCCTCAAAAAGGCTGGCAGTATCATCAAAGACCCACACCATCCTGGCCACACACTCATCTCCCTGCTACCTTCAGGTAGAAGGTACAGGAGCCTGAAGACTGCAACAACCAGGTTCAGGAATAGCTACTTCCCCACAGCCATCAGGCTATTAAACCTGGCTCGGACAAAACTCTGATTATTAATAACCACTTTCTGTTATTTGCACTTTACCAGTTTATTTATTCATGTGTGTATATATTTATATCATGGTATATGGACACATTTATCTGTTTTGTAGTAAATGCCTACTATTTTCTGTGTGCTTAAGCAAAGCAAGAATTTCATTGTCCTATACAGGGACACATGACAATAAACTCACTTGAACTTGAAATGCTAGTGTAACTCAGCGGGACAGGCAGCTTCTCTGCAGAGAAAGAATGGGTGACGTTTCGGGTCGAGACTGTGTCTGAAGAAGGGTCTCGACCCATAACGTCACCCATTCCTTCTCTCCAGAGATGCTGCCTGTCCCGCTGAGTTACTTCAGCATTTTGTGTCTACCTATAACTTTACTATGGATGGACACAAAATACTGGAGTAACTCAGTGGGTCAAGCAAAGCATCTCTGGAGAAAATGGATAGGTGATGTTAAGGGTCAGATATTATAAGTTGCTTAAAAGAAAATCATAACATAACTAAAAATGTAAATTATCAACTTGATTTAAGCTTAAATTAAATGTTAAGCTTTCAAGCTTAAAACTCCTTCACAACTCCAACGCCTGCTTCTATTCATGCCAAGCATAAAGCTACATAAACCTTGGCAACACAGTAAGGGGCTTACATCTAACATTATACATTGAGGACAAATTTACAGAAGCATAATTATAGATATAGAGAAGTATTTGTGGTGTCACGCAGATGTGGTGTCAAGCTTATGGTGTTTCGTATCATCAGCGGTCACTCAAAACAAGTATGACTGTCCTCTCATGGAGGACGCCTGTGCGTGACTTTGTTTAACATGGGGAGACTGGTGCACAGACAGCCACCACACAGTCCTTGACAGATCTGTGTCAGGATCCAGTGGCATGGAGTCCAAGACGACCGGAGACCCTTTTCTGCTGCAGCCTTCATCCGCCATCCCAGCCGTTGTGACGCTCCACTAAGGTCAGCCATCATCCTCCGCCTGTTCCACCGTTAAGGTCTTGGTTGGATGCTCTTTGTCAGAGACCTCCCCCTCGACCTTACCGCCATGGGTGGCCCTACCAGGAGCATAGCTCCAGACGGCATCGCTCTCAGGATCTCAGAACCACACAGGCTTCTCCACCACGACAAAGTGACAATTCACAGACTATACAAAATGCAAAATAAACAATCTGTATGTTTATATTACGTTAAGCATACAAAATATGCTTATCATATATTTATCGTATTATCATCTGAAGAAGGGTCTCGACCCGAAACACCACCCATTCCTTCTCTCCAGAGATGCTGCCTGTCCCGCTGAGTTACTCCAGCATTTTGTGTCTACCTTCGATTTTAACCAGCATCTTCAGTTCTTACCTACATGATATACTAATATTGTATACATTTATGAATATCTATTTATCCTAATTAATAATAGTATATTGGCCTAATAATTAATAATAGTATGTTAAGTGTTATAATATTTTTTCATTTTTATATGGCTATGGAGAAACAAACGGCATATAATGGCAGTAAAATTACGAGTGGGTTGAACAAAGTCAACATGGATTTAGGAAAGGGAGGTCATGTTTGGCAAATCCATTGTTAGAATCGGCAACCAGCAGAACAGTTGACCCAAGTTGATATGGTATATTTGGACTTACCCCTTTGGTAAACTGAAGTACAATAGATAATTAAACAATATTTGAGCATTGATGTTAATATACTGGCATGGACTGAGGATCAATTTTAGTTTAGAATAGAGATACAGTGTGGAAACAGGCCCTTTGGCCCACCGAATCTGCGCCGACCAGCGATCCTCATCCACTAGCACTATACTACACACAGTCGGGACAATTTACAATGTTACCAAGCCAATTAGCCAACAAACCTGTACGTTTTTGGAGAGTGGGAGGAAACCGGAGCTCCCATGCAGGTCACGGGGAGAACGTACAAATTCCGTTTCACACAGAGAGTTTTGAATCTGTGGAATTCTCTACTTCAGAAGGCAGTTGAGGCCAATTCTCTGGATGCTTTCAAGAGAGAGTTAGATAGAGCTCTTAAAGATAGCGGAGTTTAGGAATATGGGGAGAAGGCAGGAACGGGGTACTGATGTTGATGTGGATGTTGACAGTGACAGTGAATGGCAGTGCTGGCTGGAAGGGCTGAATGGCCTATTCCTGCACCTATTGTCTATTGACAGCACCGTAGTCAGGATCGAACCCAGGTCTCCGGCACTGTAAGGCAGCAACTCTACCGCTGCCCCACCCTGCCACCCAAATTAACATCAACAAAAATATTAAATGGGTAATTTTTAAATTGGCAGGATGTGACTTGCGGGAAGCTGAAGGGATTAGCACAGGAGGTTCAGCTGTTCAAAGCCTTTTCAATAATTTGTCAAGGAAATTATTCGTGGACATGCCTGAAATGTACACCAGTTTCGTGACTACTGATGATTTAACATTTTAGACAGCCCAAACCCAGAAGGTTAAAAAGCCGCTTTCAGTCAGAATACGTTGGGGAAGAGCATTTAAAGTTAATCGTCACTTAAGCATTATAAGTTCAAAATGTACAATCAACTACTCATAAGTTCCTAAGTGATAGAAGCAGAATTAGGCCCTTTGGCCCATCAAGTCAGTCAGAATACGATGGGGAAGAGCATTTAAAGTTAATCGTCACTTAATCATTACAAATTCAAAATGTGCTATTCATGATTTCATAAGTTATAGGAGCAGAATTAAGCCAAGTCTACTCCGCCATTCAATCATGGCTGATCTATCATTCCCTCTCAACCCCATTCTCCTGCCTTAGAAACATACAAACATAAAAAATAAGTGCAGGAGGAGGCCATTCGGCCCTTCGAGCCAGCTCCGCCATTCATTGCGATCATGGCTGATCGTCCCCTATCGTGGCTGCCTTCTCCCCATATCCCTTGACTCCACTAGCCCCTAGAACTCTATCTATGAGACGAAGGAAGCCTTCTTCCCGTAACCCCTGACACTCTGACTAATCAAAAACTATTGGGTTTGATGGTGTTCATACAGAGAAAACTAGTAAGAGATACAAAGTGTATGATAACGCACTGTCTGTCATACTTTAAAAAGACATTAGATAGACAGAAGTATTAAAGGTTTTTTTTTAAATGGCATGTTTTACTTACTCTCCGACTGAAAGCAGTGATTGTTTTTCATCCAGTTTTGTTCGAGGCCTTCCCAGTTTCAACTTTAGTGGAGATGAAGGAGCTTTCTGAGATGCTGGCTGGATAAAATGAGCAAACAGCTCGGTCTGTTTTAAGAGGAACTCAAATCTTTTGGTTCGGTCCAATTTCTGTAACAGAGAAATCAAAAAATAAAATCTTGTTTCTTCGCTGAAAGACAATTCTTACTTGATACAATGGAACTCCTGCTATCACCACAATTGAGACTCTCACATTCCTTAAAGGTACCCAACATTTGACATTGGATATGTGATATACGTTCATAGGTTCATAAGTGATCGGAGCAGAATTAGGCCATTCATAGAAACATAGAAAATAGGTGCAGGAGTAGGCCATTCGGCCCTTCGAGCCAGCACCGCCATTCAATATGATCGTGGCTGATCATCCAACTCAGTATCCTGTACCTGCCTTCTCTCCATACCCCCTGATCCCTTTAGCCACAAGGGCCACATCTAACTCCCTCTTAAATATAGCCAATGAACTGGCCTCAACTACCTTCTGTGGCAGAGAATTCCACAGATTCACCACTCTCTGTGTAAAAAATGTTTTTCTCATCTCGGTCCTAAAAGACTTCCCTCTTATTCTTAAACTGTGACCCCTTGTTCTGGACTTCCCCAACATCGGGAACGATCTTCCTGCATCTAGCCTGTCCAACCCCTTAAGAATTTTATGTTTCTATAAGATCCCCCCTCAATCTTCTAAATTCTAGCGAGTACAAGCCGAGTCTATCCAGTCTTTCTTCATATGAAAGTCCTGACATCCCAGGAATCAGTCTGGTGAAACTTCTTTGTACTCCCTCTATGGCAAGAATTCGGCCCTTCATCTACTCCGCCATTCAATCATGGCTGATTTATCTCTCCCTCCTAACCCCACTCTCCTGCCTTCTCCCCATAACCCCTGAAACACATCACAATCAAGAATGTATCTATCTCTGCCTTAAAAATATCTATGGACTTGGCCTCCACAGCCTTCTGTGTCAATGGATTCCACAGATTCACCACTCTCTGACTAAAGAAATGCCTCCTCATCTTCCTAAAGGAACATCCTTTAATGCTGAGGCTACGACCTCTGGTCCTGGACTCTCACACTATTGGAACCTTCCTCTCCACATCCTCAGATACATAAAAGAAACCACATGTACATGTGCATCAGTCATCATCAATGTTAAATAGGTTCAAAGAGGAAACAGTATATTGCACCAATGTTATTAAATCACCGACCGGGTATACCATCAGGTCCAGGCACTTTCCAAGGGTTTACCCCCCTGAAAGATCTTCTGACGTCGGCCTCTGTGACTGTGACTGTAATACCATCACGGCGTATGGGGGCTCGAGAAGGCACATCAGTATTCCCCCTATCTAAGCGTGCGTAGAACGCATTCTCGTCAGGGAGTGATGCTTCGCTGCCAATTGAGGATTTTGTGATGGCCATTCAAGCCCCGCCACAGTTGCTGAACATCCGTCTCATCCTCCAGCTTAGAGCAGAAGTCCCTTTTGGCCTTTTGGATAGCCTTGTCAAGGTCGTATCTGGACTGCTTATAGACTTCTGCATCGACAGACCTGAATGCCCGGGATCTGCTCCTCAGAAGAATACGGATCTCCTGGTTCATCCAAGGCTTCTGGTTAGGAAACACTTGGATGGTTTTTGTAGGAACACAGTCCTCCACACATTTCCATGCGAAGTCTGTAACGACTGTGGTGTATTCATTCAGGTCCATTGCCAGAGTCCTTGAATATTGCCCAGTCTACGAACTCCACCAGTCCCGTAGTTGTTCCTCTGCCTCCCCAGACCAGTTCTGCACAGTCCTCACCTCTGGGGGTGCGCTCTTCAGTTGCTGCCTGTATGCAGGAAGAAGCAGCACCGCTGAATAGGCAGATTTCCCAGAGTGAGGGTGAGGGATAGAGCGGTAGGCATCCTTGATGGTCGTGTAGCGGTGGTCGAGGGTGTTTAATCCTCTGGTGCTGCAGGAGACATGTTGGTGGTAGTTAGGGAGTGATTTTTTCAGGTTGGCTTTGTTGACATCCCCGGCTATGGTGGTACAGGCTTCGGGGTACGCTGACTGGTGCTTGGTTGACCACGGCGTGCAGCTCCTCCAATGCCAGACGGACGGCTGCCTGGGGTGGGATGTAGACTGCGGTCAGGAAGATGGAGGTGAATTCCCTCGGGAGATAGCAGGGGCGGCACTTCGCCAGATGTTCCAGGTGCGGAGAGCAGGAGTTAGACTGAACTGCCACATCTGAGCACCAGGAAGAGTTGACCATGAGGCAGACGCCCCCGCCTCTCCCTTTCCCCAATGCCTGCGTTCGGTCCATACATTGGAGAACCCTTCAGGCTGGACTGCTGAATCTGGGGGTGAGCCATGTCTCTGTGAAACAGAACACACAGCATTCCCTCAGCTCCCTTTGATAAAGCAACCTTGACCTTAAGTCCAGTGATAAAACATTGTCTAGTAGGATGGTCGGGAGAGGGGGTCGTAGTCATGGGTCACGGGGAGTAAGTACAAACTCCGTCCAAACAAGCACCCGTAGTCAGGATCGAACCAGGATGTCAGGCGTTGAGAGGCATCAACTCTACCGCTGCGCCACCGTTGCAAAATTAATCTCAGAAAGGTGGCATTTGGCGATTCTCAGTAAAATTCTGCAGAACCTGGAACAACCTCAAGTATAAAGCTGCCAATTTCCCTACTCCTAGACATACTTGCCCAATGACGTTCATATATTTCACTCTTTAAAAACATTCACAAGGTCTGCAGTAATTAAGCGCACATAAAATGGACGTCTTACTGATTTGGTAGGATCAACTCTTACCATTTTCTCTTCGTATTCTGAATCCATATCGCTTCTTGTACTTGAGCTCTTTGGAGGCAGTTTAGTTTGCAATGGCAAGACATAGCTCTGAAAGTTAAAAAAACAACACTGCGTCAGCCATAATTTTAATACCTTTAACTGAAGGAAACACTCAAGTTCACAAAAGCTCTTATATGCGTCTCTATGTATCCATTGTTCTTCACGATAACCATGTCCGTAAATGGATCACAATGAATATAGTGAAGCAGCATCAACTCTTTGGGCTCCTTGTGCTATTTATGACAATGCCAGTTTATGGCAAATACTTCAATTTTGGTCAGAAAACCTCTGTGCAGTAAACTCTATCTTTCTACCAAGAGTTTAGTTTAAACGAAACCAAGTATTACATAGAAACATATAAAATAGGTGCAGGAGTAGGCCATTCGGCCCTTCAAGCCTGCACCGCCATTCAATATGATCATGGCTGATCATTGTGATTAGGTTTAGTTTACTTTAGTTTGGAGATACAGCACAGAAACAGACCCTTCGGCCCACCTAATCCTACACACATTCGGGACAATTTACAATTTTACCAATGCCAATTAACCTTCAAACCTGCACGTCTTTGGAATGTGGGAGGAAACCAGAGCACCCGGACGGAGAAAACACACGCAGGTGACTGGGAGAACATACAAACTCCATACAGACAGGACCCATAGTCAGGATCGAAATCGGGTCTCTGACAATGTAAGGCAGCAACTCTCCCACTGCGCCACCGTGCCGTCCTATTTTTATGTATGTCCACAAATCTTTAACAACAATTTTAATGGCACTGTCTGGTCAGAGGCTGACCTCCAATCCTTTTAAAACCACGTCTATCACCACCTCCTCAAAGCACATATTTCTAACCATTTCCAAGCTACCAATCTATCTCCAATGGAGACACAAGGAACTGATGCTGGAACCTTGAGCAAAACATAAAATGCTGGAGTAACTCAGTGGCGGCATCTGTGGAGGGAATGGACGGGCAATGTTATTCGGTCAGAAGAAGGGTGCCACCTAGAAAGGTCGCCTATCCATTCCCTCCAGAGATGCTGGCAGACCTGCTGAGATACTCCAGAAGTTAATTAATCTATCTCCAATGTTTCTCTGCATTCTTTTCATTTTTGAATCTCTCTTTTCAAGTTTCAACCATAGCCACAGCACAATTGGAATCATGAAAGGATCCTCTGTTATTGTGATGCACTTTCTCCCATCATCCTTCTTGACCTCAGTGCCAGTCCGCCTTTGCTCTTTTTATTTAGTTTAGTTTAGAGATACAGCGCGCAAACAGGCCCTCAGACCGGATCTCAGATCCCCCAACAATTCTCACCAACTTCTGCAGATGGGCCGTAGAAAGAATTTTATCCGGATGCATCCCAGCATGGTTTGGGAACAACTCCATCCTGGACTGCAAGAAATTGCAAGAGAATTGTGGACGCAGCCCAGACCATCACACAAACCAACCTCCCTTCCATTGACTCCATTTACACCTCGTGCTGTCTCAGCAAGACCAGCAGCATATTCTTGACCTCAATGCCAGTCCGCCTTTGCTCTTTTTGCTTAGTTTAGTTTGGAGATACAGAGCGCACAAACAGGCCCTTCGGCCCACTGAGTTCGGGCCGACCAGCAATCACCCCATACACTAACACGATTCTACACACTAGGGATAATTTGCAATTTTAACCTACAAACCTGTACGTCTTTGGAGTGTGGGTGGAAACCGGAGCACCCAGAGAAAATAATCTACCCTGCACAGCTATAATGTACAGCCACTCTGTACTCATACAAAGTTAATGGGCCATTCAGCTTATCAATAACAGATACACAGGAAGATTCACACACCAGTCTCACATTACTGTTCTAAACATTAATGCTGAAAGCAACACCTTATTCAGTAACAAGCAAAAGACACTCGGTTATCGAAACATGAGAGAGAATAGATACGACAGCTCTTGCATAGAATAACTTGTGCTTCAACCAAGTGTCCCCATCTCAAGAGTTAATTTGGCCGTTCTCTTTTAGGAAACTGTCTATCTTCAACATTTGTCAGAGGTTATGGGGAGAAGGCAGGAGAATTAGGAGGGAGAGAGAGATCAGCCATGATTCAATGACGGAGTAGACTTGATGGGCCGCATGGCCTAATTCTACTCCTATCACTTAATTTCTCTTTTTGCTTCATATCTCCCCGTGAATGGCAATATTTAATTTCCATAGCTACTTCCGTGATGCAAGAGGGCCACCCGTGTTACAGGTAGCTCCGGTTAACGTTTCCATATAACAATTACAGCACGGAAACAGGCCATCTCGACCCTTCTAGTCCGTGCCGAACACGTATTCTCCCCTAGTCCCATACACCTGCGTTCAGACCATAACCCTCCATTCCTTTCCCGTCCATATAACTATCCAATTTATTTTTAAAAGATAAAAACGAACCTGCCTCCACCACCTTCACTGGAAGCTCATTCCACACAGCCACCACTCTCTGAGTAAAGAAGTTCCCCCTCATGTTACCCCTAAACTTCTGTCCCTTAATTCTCAAGTCATGTCCCCTTGTTTGAATCTTCCCTACTCTCAGTGGGAAAAGCTTATCCACGTCAACTCTGTCTATCCCTCTCATCATTTTAAAGACCTCTATCAAGTCCCCCCCCTTAACCTTCTGCGCTCCAAAGAATAAAGCCCTAACTTGTTCAACCTTTCTCTGTAACTTAGTTGCTGAAACCCAGGCAACATTCTAGTAAATCTCCTCTGTACGCTCTCTATTTTGTTGACATCCTTCCTATAATTAGGCGACCAAAATTGTACACCATACTCCAGAATTGGCCTCACCAATGCCTTGTACAATTTTAACATTACATCCCAACTTCTATACTCAATGCTCTGATTTATAAAGGCCAGCACACCAAAAGCTTTCTTTACCACCCTACATGAGATTCCACTTTCAGGGAACTGTGCACAGTTATTCCCAGATCCCTCTGTTCACCTGCATTCTTCAATTCCCTACCATTTACCATGTACGTCCTATTTTGATTTGTCCTGCCAAGATGTAGCACCTCACACTTATCAGCATTAAACTCCATCTGCCATCTTTCAGCCCACTCTTCCAACTGGCATAAATCTCTCTGTAGACTTTGAAAATCTACTTCATTATCCACAACCCCACCTATCTTAGTATCATCTGCATACTTACTAATCCAATTTACCACACCATCATCCAGATCATTGATGTACATGACAAACAACAGTGGACCCAACACAGATCCCTGTGGCACCCCACTAGTCACTGGCCTCCAACCTGACAAACAACCATCCACCATTACTCTCTGGCATCTCCCATTCAGCCACTGTTGAATCCATCTTGCTACTCCACCATTAATACCCAACCATTGAACCTTCTTAACCAACCTTCCGTGAGGAACCTTGTCAAAGGCCTTACTGAAGTCCATATATACAACATCCACTGCTTTACCCTCATCAATTTCCCGAGTAACCACTTCAAAAAATTCAAGAAGATTAGTCAAACATGACCTTCCAGGCACAAATCCATGTTGACTGTTCCTAATCAGACCCTGTTTATCCAGATGCTTATATATATTATCTCTAAGTATCCTTTCCATTAATTTGCCCACCACTGACGTCAAACTAACAGGTCTATAATTGCTAGGTTTACTCTTATACCCCTTTTTAAACAATGGAACAACATGCGCAGTACGCCAATCCTCCGGCACTATTCACGTTTTTAATGACATTCCCTTTCCTCAGGACCTAACGCAGTACTAATATGATTACCTACTTTGAATAGGTCAAACACCTTCCAAGTAAAAGTTCGCATCTTCTCTAAACTGTTCTAGAATGGGAAGAAAGGCCAAAAGAAGCATGCTTATTAAAATGATAAAGTTAAATGGTTTCATTTAACTAACATGAGATATACTTTATTCTTAAGTTAAAAAACCTATCTCGCTACAACTACTCTGAAATCAATAGATCAAATAGAACAAGTTGTCCTACAACTTTAGGCTGTGCACGCCATACGAAAGAAGAAGAAGAGGAAGTGGCTCTGGTAACCTGGGAGTATGCTTCATAGTGAAGTATTGTAATGTAAGTACACGTTAAAATGTGTGAGGTTTGGTGAAATGCTTAAGCTTAACCAAGACCTGAAGCGGCAGTGAAAACAAAGCCCAGAATGAATCATGCATAATAACATTGAAAAATAGGTGCAGGAGTAGGCCATTCGGCCCTTCGAACCAATAAACTCAGTAGCCCGTTCCTGCTTTTTCCCAGTATCCCTTGGGTCCTATAGCCCCAAGAGCTAAATCTAACTCTCTCTTGAAATGACATTACATTAATTACATTAATAGGGAAATAAAAAAGCAAAAACTAAAACACGGTATTAGACACGGTATTGATGAAATCATTTGCTTTGAATTGGGAATATTTTTTGATGTACTATCACTAATAAAAACTCTGTATAAGACATTATTACAAGTAATAAATAAAAAAAGATTTAGTTTAGTTTAGTGCTTCCACACCTCAAAATTGTTTTTCCTGAAATAGCATCCCAAATTTCCTGGAAATTGATGGTATTTCCTGAAATGTTCAAAAATGCTTCCTACTTGCTATTTGTAGTTTTTTTTTTTTTCGCGGGCACACGTTAACAACACAAAGAAAAACAAGGCAAAACAGATCTATGTACCTACACCGTATCTGCCTGTTTCTGTTACTCACTTGTACAGTGTTATGGAAGGCAGCTTTCGTTGCCTCAAACAGCTTTTGTTGTTTTCGTTTTTCAACCTGCTCTCATGTGTCTCAGTCTCTGCTCCCTCTCCTTCCCACTCTCCCTCCCTCTCGACCTCTCTTTGTCCCTCCTTTCATCCCTCTCCTTCCCTCTCCCTCCCTCTCTCTCTCCCCCTCCATCTCTCATCCTCCATCCCTCTCCCACCCTCCTCCTCCCCTCTCTCCGTCCCTCCCTCCCTCGCTCCATCCCTCTCTCGTTCCCTCTCTCTCTCTCTCTCTCTTCCCCCTCTCTCTTTCCCCCTTCCTTTTTCTCTCCCTCCCTCCCTCTCTTATTCCCTCCCTCCCTCCTTCTCCCTCTCTCCCTTCCTCCTTCTCCCACTCTCCCGCCCTCTCTCCCCCCCTCTCCCTCTCTCCACCCCTCCCTCTCTCCCTCTTGGCCCCTTGAGCCCACCCACCGTTCTGTAAAATCAAGGCAAATCCCAATGTAACTGTAATCCCACCGTCCACTGGTAACCTTTCACCACTACACTTATCCAGAATTCTATCACTGCCTGAAAAATAATCAAAGGCTCAACTGAGAAAGGGAATTTCAAAGACTCATTGTTAGACGAGAATTTTCCTGAACATCCTGTGACCCATAGCGCTGTGGCCATAGCGCTATGTGTAAAGCCCACAGTGCTATGTTTAAAGCCCATAGCACTGGAGCAGCTAGCGCTATATTTAGAACCCATAGCGCTGCAGCTGACAGCTCTTTGTTTAAATTCCCACTCGTTAAACTGACAGCCCTCTGTTTAAACCTTTGAGCACCAAACCGGCAGTTTAAACCCTTTGCCCACCGTGTCCGCACTGACAAGCGATTCCCTTACATTAAAACCATCCTACCCACACTAGAGTCAATTTTACATTTACAGAAAGCCAATTAACCTACAAACCTATACGTCTTTGGAGTGTGGGAGGAAACCAAAGATCTCAGAGAAAACCCAGGCAGGTCACGGGGAGAACGTACAAATTCCATAGAGACAAGCACCCGTAGTTAGGATCGAACCCGGGTCTATACTGCTACACCAACGTGCCTGGTAAAATTTCTCAGTAGCAAAAACGTACTCAGTGCATCAGAATTGCAGGAAATGATTTAATACCCAAACAGACAACTTTCTTCTCTTTCCTAAGACATGGAGGCAGCAGGTGAAGGGAAAAGCACGCCTATGCCTTTACTTCCTTGGAAGGCTCAGGAAGTTCAACATGTCCCCCAACAACTCTCACCAACTTCTGCAGATGGGTGGTAGAAAGCATTTTATCGGGACCAGCTCCATCCCAGACTGCAAGAAATTGCAAAAACTATGTGGCCGCAGCCCAGACCATCACGCAAACCAACCTCCATTCCATTGACTCCATTTACACCTCACGCTGTCTCGGCAAGGCCAGCGGCATAATCAAGGATGAAGCACACCCTGGCCACTCCCTCTTCTCCCCTCTCCCATCAGGCAAGAGGTACAGAAGTGTGAAAACGCACACCTCCAAATTTAGGGACAGTTTCTTCCCAGCTGTTAACAGGCAACTGAACCTTCCTACCACAACTAGTGTCCTGAGCTACTGTCTACCTCATTGGAGACCCTGGGACTATCTTGAATCGGACTTTACCGTACACTAAATGTTATTCCCTTTGTCATGTATCTGTCCTCTGTGAATTGCTCGATTGGAATCATGTATAGTCTTTCCACTGACTGGTTAGCATGCAACAAAAGCTTTTCACTGTACCTCGGTACACGTGACAATAAACTAAACCAAAATAGGACAGACAAAATGTCTCCTATTTTTGTCCTTCTACTCAAGTTGGGAAGGAAAATGTTGTTCAGTCTGTTCATCGTTGATCACATTTTATTTTTTTAAATAGAATCCATGACAATGATGATATATATATAAGTAGAATGCCAAGATAGATAGAGAGATACAGCTTGGAAAGCAGGCCTGTTGTCCCTCTGAGTCTACACTGGCCATTAACCACCCATTTAACACAGATCACACAGGATTTAAAAAATCTCATTGGGATTCAAACTGAATACAAAAATTAATTTCACCGTACCTCAGTACGTAATAAAAAAAAGCACCATCTATACTATTATTAAAACTCTCATCTTGATTACTGCGTTGTAATTACATTTGCGGCAAAACGATACCCTATATCGCTAGGATTACTCGCCACCTTACTCTGCTCCAAGCCACCAAGTTTTGTTCCGATCGGTGGAAGATTTCAAAAGTTATGAAGGTTTAAAAAATTGTGTGATCAGCATATTGGTCTTCTCGCCTGTCAGTCACCATGAAGGAAATGACCATTCTGGCTATTAATCTTTGCTGTTATTCACTGGGCGGGGCGAAGAGAATAAATCCCCGGAGGCGGGGCTGAGTCCACAAGCCGTGCGGAGAAGAACGGCCAGCGAAGCGACCAGACCCCACTGTGAATCCACATCGCACCCCCAACCCCTTCCCCTCTGGTCCCCCTCGCTGGCTCCTGCCCCCCCCCCCTCCCCGTGATACCGCATCTCCCCCATGGCTCTTCCCCTGTCTTTTCTCTGACCGCTCTTCTCCCCCTGCCCACACCCTTCCTCCCACCCCCACACCCCACCCACACACCCCTCCCTCCCACACCCCTCCCTTCCACACACCCCTCACAACCCTCCCCCTGCCCACATACACCCCTCTCCCACACAGCCCCCGCCCACACACCTCTCGCCCCAAGCCCCCCCTGCCCACACATTCCTCACCCCCCCACAAACCCTCTTCCCACACATACCCCCCTCCCACAACCACTCCCCCCGACAACCCCTCCCTGCCCACACCCCCCTCCCCCCCACAACCCCTCACCCCACAACCCCTCCCTGCCCACACCCCCCCCCTCCCCCACAATTCACGCCCCCACAATGCCACACCCCGCCCACACAACCCCCCTCTCCCCCACAACCCCGCTCCCCATACAACCTCCCTCCCCCCCACACATCCTCCCTCCCCACCCACAAACCCCTCCTCCACAACCCCCCCCCCCCTGCCCACAACCCTCCTCCCCGCCCACACACACCCCTGCCCCAAACCACCCTCTCCCACATCCTCCCTCCCCCAACACCCCGCCCACACCACAACCCCCCCCCCCTGTGGTGACATTCCCACTTGGTCTAGTTGAACCATTAAAAGTGAGAGAATTAAGTTTTAGAAATTATCCAATTCTATGTTATCCAACTTGCGATCCATCTTCCTACATACTAGGGGGCAATTTACAGTGCTCAATTAACCTACAAATCTGCAAGCCTTAAATTATCCACACAAATGTGATAAGATCACTTGCTCTGAATTGGGAGATGTTTATTTAAAGTACGATCATTAATAAACACTGCATAAGAGGTTAATACAGGCAATAATTTGTATTACACTTTGCTGCAATAAAATATGGGGTTAAATCTGAAAAGATAATTCGAGTTGTGTGATCGTGCGATGAAGTAAGAGTTGTAACATCTATAGAAACCGGTATCATAAACAGTAATTATTAATCCTTTCAGGTGAGGCAGAGGTTCACTTGCACCTCCTCCAACCTCACCTACTGTATCCGTTGTTCAAGGTGTGGACTCTTATACATCGGCGAGACCAAACGCGGATTGGGCAATCGTTTCGCGGAACCCCTTCACTCAGTCCGCCTGAACCAACCTGATGCTTGACAATTTAATTCTCTTTCCCATTTCTGTCCTAGGTCTCCTCCATTGTCAGTGAGGCTAAACGCAAATTGGAGGAACAGCACCTCATATTTCGCTTGGGCGGCTTACAGCCCACTGGTATGAATATTGAATTCCCTCACTTCAGGTGGTGCCGTCAGCGATGGCAGCCTCGCCAACGGTCTGTCTGTCTTTTCGTCTTTTTGTTATTTTTAGTGTGTTTTAAAAGTTTGTGTTACTGTTCTCTGGTTTGTTTTATGTTGGGCGGTGGGGGAGGGGGTCGGGGGAAACGTTTTTTCAGTCTCTTACCTTGCCGGAGATGCGATTGTTTTCCGGATCGTATCCCTGGTCGCTCTATGCCTAACATCATGGAGCTCGCGGCCTCATTCGAGACTGACTTTGAGCCCCACCGCGGGGCCATGGTCTTACCATCGGAGCCTGTGATCCCCATGCCTGGGATCGACGATCCAACCACGGCCTGCGGATTTCACCATCGAGGAGCTCACAGTCTCGGGGTGAAACTGATGTTGGGAATCTCCAAAGTCGTAGAAGTTTCGACCAGCCCCAACCCGGGGTCCGATCGCCCAGCGCAGGGGAGATGAGATCCCCCCCGACGCGGGAGCATGATCGTCCTGACGCGGAGGGCACGATCGCCAAGATCGCTCTGACAACGGAAGGTTCAAGGCCCCCGACGGGACGACAAAGAAGGGAGAGATTGAACTTTTTTTCGTCTTCCATCACAGTGAGGAATGTGGAGGAGTCACTGTGGTGGATGTTTATGTTAAAATGTATTTTGCGTGCCTTGTTGCTTGTTATTGGTATGACACGGCAAATCTAATTCCTCGTGCGTTGCAAAACATACTTGGCTAATAAAGTATGATTATTATTATTATTATTAATGTAGCCCCGGCATTCCCTCTCTCTCTATTCTTCCCCCACCCAAGTCGCACTAGCTTCCCATTTTCACCCTACAAACAGCTTAACAATAAACAGTTATTTCCTTTATCATCATTACTTTTTTGCCTATCTTTTATTCATTGCTCTTTATCTCTCCACATCACCGTCTATATCTCTCGTTTCCCTTATACCTAACCAGTCTGAAGAAGAGTCTTGACCTGAAACGTCGCCCATTCCTTCTCTCCAGGGATGCTGCCTGTCCCATTGAGTTACTCCAGCTTTTTGTGTCTATCTGAGGAATTATTATTCTCCTGTTTGCCAGAACCAGATTTACCTATAGGCTTGGTAGGCTGAAGCCTAGGGCCTAAAAATCTAGGGGGCCTCCGGCCAAGGTGTATAATATTTGTGACACTGTCATAGGCCTTTCTTACATATGCTGTCACAACGCACTGTGGTTTCTAAACAACCCTGCAGTAATTTTCCTTGCCCTCCATTTCAGAATAATACTGTTTTAAGCCGATAACTCGACACTAGCACTGGCAATAAATAATTTTCTTAAAAGCGCAGCTTTCCAGCCCCTTATCTCATTGGCCACGCTCGGCTGCACATCGGCAGTGGCGGACTGGCCAGGGTGTCAGCTTGCCCGATGGCAAGTGGGCCCCTGATGAAGTGGCCCCCCTATATCAAGTAAGCCCCTGATGAAGTGGGACCCCTTTGTCTCCTGGCAACCAATATTTTTAGACCCAGTCCGCCACTGCACATCGGTGTCAATTTGGTGGCACCGGGGTCCGGCAAACTTTCACATTTGCTCCAGTGACGGGTGCAGGGAACTTCTTTGGATACTTGCAGGCTTCAAAAGTCAAAACTGAGGGGTAAGTAGGAAAGTGCAAAGATATTTGAACTAGGAAGTTGGCAATGAGCAATGCTAGGGGTAGAGCTGATAATCACTACGTTATTTAACTATAAAATTTAATGTCCTTTAGAGAAGGAATTGTGAATTGCGGAATTTTAAACCCCCGTCATCATCCTTGGCTTTACTCAAATTATTTAAAACACTCTTCCATCTTCCTCTAGTCGTGGGGGTGGGGGATTGGGAGGGCCTCACAAGTGGAATAGCCTAGGGCCTCTCTTCATCTAAATCCGGCCCTGCTGTTTGCACATGGTTAACATCATGCTGGCTGCAGGCATTTGGGAAAAACATAACAAGTTGCTTCTTCAGTTATTCTTTAAAAGAAAAAAGCATGATGGCATGAAGAGGAAAGAAACTCCAGGACCTTAAGGTATCCATTGACAGTGTCACAAATCCAGGCAGATTTGTTGTCTGTACATTAATACCTATTCATAATTACAGGCTTTACCTGGGTTATGAACGCCTGATATAAGGACACCTATGAGTGAGCAGCAACATTCAGAGAATGGATGGAGCAGTGTAGAGCTGGCAGCAATAAACAGGCTCGCCTACTCACTCACTGAGTCAGGGAGTTGGCTGGCAAACACTATTCCCACTTCTGCCCTTCCAATGTCACAATTGTTTCTAACGGCGGGACGACAGATGGCACAATGGGCTAAGTGTTCGGCTGGCAACCGGAAGGTAGCCGGTTCGAATCCCGCTTGGAGTGCATACTGTCGTTGTGTCCTTGGGCAAGACACTTCACCCACCTTTGCCTGTGTGTGAATGTGTGTGAGTGATTGGTGGTGGTCGGAGGGGCCGTAGGCGCAGATTGGCAGCCACGCTTCCGTCAGTCTGCCCCAGGGCAGCTGTGGCTACAGAAGTAGCTTACCACCACTGAGTGTGACTGAGGAGTGAATGAATAATGCGATGTAAAGCGCCTTGAGTATTAGAAAGGCGCTATATAAATCCCATCCATTATTATTATTATTACCATCCTCTCCCACGTACTGATTTTGTTCATTTGTTATTTCAGAAAAGGTTGGGCTATAAACAGCTCTGAGGAATGGAATCCAAGCTTAACCCTTAGATAGACACAAAAAGCATCAGACAGCATCTCTGGGCAAAAGGAACAGGTGACGTTTTGGGGGGAACGTTGACGTTTCTGAACCCTTCTTCAGACTGAGGGGAAAGGGAAACGAGAGATATAGACGGTGATATGGAGAGATACAGAACAAATGAATGAAAGATATGCAAAAAAGTAACGATGATAAAGAAAACCGGCCATTGTTAGCTGTGGGCTGGGTGAAAACGAGTTACAGACAATGAAACTCAACAAGACGGCTTTGAGGCTAGTGAAACGACTTGGGTGGTGGAGGAACACAGAGAGAGCGGATGCAAGAGTTGCTTGAAGTTAGAGAAATCAATATTCATATCACTGGGTTGTAAGCTGTCCAATATGAGGTGCTGTTCCTCCAATTTGAGTTATCCTTTAACCATTAACCCTTTCTTAACTACCGAGCTAATGCGAGGCAGATGTTCAGCCGAATGTATTGTTCAGCCTGAAAGTTGTATCTTTTTTTTTTTTTTAAAGGGCAGCATGGTGGCGCAGCTGGTAGTGCTGATGCCTCACAGCACCAGAGACCCTGGTTTGATCCTGGCCTTGTGTGCTGTCTGTGTGGAGTTTGCTCGTTCTCCCTGTGACCACGTGGGTTTCCTCCGGGTGCTCCGGTTTCCTTCCGCATCCCTAAGACGTGCGGGTTTGTAGATAATTAATGTCAATAAATTGCCCCTAGTGTGCAGGGAGTGGATGCAAAAGTGGGATAACATAGAACCAGTGTGAACTCAAGAGGGCCAAAGGGCTTGTTTCCACGCTGTATCTCTAAACTAATCTGAACTAAACGAAAAGACATATAAATCAAATGCAAGCAATCACTGAAAAGACCCCAAATATCTTCTGTCCATTCCCTCAACAAATGCTGCCTGACCCACTGAGTTCCTCCAGCACTTTGTTATTTTCATAGGTATTTATAAGCCATGGATAGTCCTAGTCAGCACAGCACAAAATGTACCTACAGATGAAACGTTTCGAGATACAGCACGGAATCAGGCCCTTCTGACCATCAGGTCCGCACCGACAAGCGATCACCCTGTACACTACCACTATCCTACACACAAGGGACAATTTACAATTTTACCAAAACCAATTAACCTACAAACTTATATGCCTTTGGACAGGAGAGAAGGGAGGAAACTGGAGCACCCGGAGAAAACCCACAAGGTCACAGGGAGAACTTACAAACCCACGAGGTCACAGGGAGAACTCTAACGCTGTGCCGCTAAGCTGCCCCCAAAAAAATGCCAACCAAAGAAATGTATATTTCTGATGGTATTTTCGCTAACTAAAATAAATATTAAGAAAATGTATGTTCTAAAGCCATGTTTTCATTTATAGAATTAAAATTAAAAATAAATTTCTGAAGAAAGTTAAACTACAACAACAAAACATTAGTTTGATGTGAGAACAAAAAAATCTGAGCAGCAAGAGTATAAAATAACAGCAATATCGGCACTGATACATTTAATTATTTAAGGCATAATTTATTGTTTCCTAACATTTCTTGTGCCATTCCTAGTTGTGAGAGATTCAAAGTAATTAATATGAACTAGTATGAACTGAAAAAGTGGAACAAGGAAATCAAGAACTTCTTTTTTCCTTCTCCCAGATTTTCCAGGGTCCATTTTCTAAAATAATAACTATTTTGAACCTCATTTTTTAAAGTAAGTTTCCTCGGCACAGAAATCTTGGAACAAAATGTTTAAAATCAAAATTAGAACTAAATTTCATTCGGAAAACCACAGGTACAGATAAAACATTGAAAATTAAATGAAAATAATAAATACAACATATTTGTGTGTATATAAATGCATGCACTGTGTTGCAGAACAGTTTCTGCCCATGTACCTGTGTAATTGGAGTTTCTTGTTTAGGTGCAGGACAGATCTGGGTAAAGAGCTGTAAAAAAACATCAGAGTATTATTGCTCTATTCATCTTGTACAGTGGTAAACAGCTCTAACCTAATACGTATTAAAATTATACAACATTCCAAAAGTATATTTGGTATCGAATTCCCGGATATTCTGTGAAATTACGCAATTTCAAAATTGTTTAATTTTAATTTTAAATGTTGTAACCGTGTGGCAAATTTCATCAAACAAAACGTTCACGATAAAAATTCCATGATATTCCTGACTGAAGGCGAAGGCTACGTTGTCGTTCCTCCCATGGAATATATGAGGCTGTGTTTGTGTCTTAGGTATTTCTGATAGGTGGCACAGTGGCGCAGCTCATAGAGCTGCTGTTTCACAGCGCTAGAGACAATGGCTCAAAGGTTACTCCTTGAGTTCTATCCAGACTTCGGTTTGTCTGCATGGAGTTTGCACCTTCACCATGTGACCGCGTGGGTTTCCTCCAGGTGCTCTGGGGTTTCCTCTCATCTCCTGGGACTTGTAAGTTAATTGTCCCCTGTAAAATGTCCCCAGTGTGTAGGGAGTGGATGCAAACGTGGAATATCATTGAACAGTGTAAACGGGTGATCAATGGTCAGCAATTATTTGGACTCTCTGGGCTGAAGGGCCTGTTTCTATGCTGTATCTCTAAAACAATGAATAAAACCCAACCCATAAGAAGTAGGATCAGGAGTAGTCCATACGATTCATAAATCTATGAGAGAAGATATTATTCCTCATCTCAGCCTTATTCTGAGACGGTAGCTTTTGGCTCTAGACTCTCCCATGACAGCAAACATCTACTCAACATTTACCCTGCCTGGCCCTTAACAGAATTATGTTTCAATAAGATCACTTCTTTAGTTTAGTTTAGTTTAGTTTAGTTTAGAGATACAGCATGGGAAACAGACCCTGTAGTCCACAGAGTCCAAGCTCACCACTGATCACCCATTCACACTTGTTCTGTGTTATCACAGTCACATCCACTCCGTATACACCAGGGACATTTTACAGAGGCCAATTTTCCTACAAACCCCATCTTTGGGAAGAGACCGAGCGGAGCCACTGGGGGAAACCCACGCGGTCAAAAGGAGAACGTCCAACCTCCACACAGCCAGCACCTGCGGTCAGGATCGAAAGCAGGTCTCTGGTGTTGTGGGGCAGCAGCTATACCAGCTGTGTCACTGTGCTCTTTCTTCAAAACTCATTTCACATGAGGAGGTTGCAGGGCAGTCGAGGTCACGACCCGTGACTCGTACTGTTGCCACGCCTTCTGGAGTACAAGCGGTGAACGTCAGGTAAGCACTTACTATGGATGCCAGTGCAACGGGCCCGTCTTCTGTCCCAGCATCCGGAGTCCACGCTGACTGGTTCCACACTCGTGGACCCAGGGCCATATGTCCCCCCGTGTGGGAGTCGGGGGGGAGGTATGAATCACCCCGTGTGGTGGTGGGGGTCCGGGGGTGAATCTCCCCCGTGTGGGGGTCGAGGTCCAAGGGTCGGGGGGGGTGAATCCCCCCGGTGTGGGGGTCGGGTGCCGGTCCCGATGCAGCGCGATCACTGACTCTGGGTGGGCGGAGGGACCAGACTGTCCCCAACTCTGCTGCAGCTGACGAGGACGTTGACGGAGTTATGGCCCTGTGTGTCCACTGCCCGGAGCCACCGCTCCACCCGGCCCCTTGTGTGGGCGCTGCCGACCCACAGCCCAGGGGGAGACGGGGCGGGGGGGGGCGGCCGTGGCCAGACAGCGCTGACCCCGGGGGGAGAGTGAGGGCTGTCCCGAGGGATGCGCTCCTCCGGCCCTTTACACCTTGGTCCTCAGGTTCAGAGCACTTAGTTACCCTCAAGATCGTGCTCTAGTATCTTCCGTCACCCTCCAGCCCCGGGTGTCGTGAGCGGAACTTGCCCTCAATCCGCTGGCATGCTGCTCTTTCGCAAGTCAGTGAGCAGCAGTGATTTTGACAGTTTTCTCACACGGTTACCACTATTTCCACAATTTTTTACAGCGTAAAAATGGACCATTTTGGTGGTTTCTAACAGGTAAGAATGTATGCGTTTTGTGTGTTAAGTGTATGCCGGAAGCTGCCTTATACTCCAGAAGGATTGAGCTGCTCCGTGTCACGCCCTTTGACCCGATGATCTTTCGTGCAACCCGCCTATACACACCACCTTCTGTGTGAGAAAGTTGCCCGCAGATCCTTTTTAAATCTTTCCTCTCTCACCTTATGCCCTCTAGTTTTAGAATATCCTGCCCATGTTAAAATAATGTGGCTGGTCACCTTATCTTGGCCCCTCATCTTGGTATCCACCTGTATTAGATCATCCCTCAGCCTCCTATGCTCTCTATGGAAAATAAATGCCAGGCTATCCTGTCTCTCATCACTAAAGTCCTGCAGACCCAGTAACACCCTCAGGATAATTAGGGATTATCAGTAAATGCATCCCATGCACAAAGTGAGGTATTTATTGAAGTTTAAAACAATTACTGAAATATGTGATTACGTGTTCAGCAGACGAGTTACTTGTCTTAACTTTAGTATGTTTTTGAGTTTCCCACTAATATTCTTCTTAAATTGCATTGAATAATGTTCATAAATTATAGGAATAGAATTGGGCCATTCAATCTGGGTTTCTTTTTCATCCCTAACAAATTTTTAATCGCTCAAATGATTTCAGACTCATGACTTATTCCACGGGATGAATTCTGAGACGAGTGAACTTGTAAAACATCGCTACTTTCCTATTTAGGGGAAGGGTGGCCAGGTTTGCTGCCTGGTCATTGCAGATTTCAACTCCCCCAGTGCAAACGTCACATAATGCAGCTTTGTAGACGATGTGGCCAGCGTTGACGTTAATGGGCAGCTAGGCCTGAACTGCACAGGCTCCATCAGCCCCCCCTCCCTCCCACCACCACCACCAAAAATACTAGAGCTAGATCTTTGACCACCATCACCAGCAGCCGCAGCAGCCATTTGCTGGTGAACCACAACGCACAGGATGATCCCAAAACAAAAACGCTGATCACCAGAGAACAATCTCCCGCCACCGACGCAATAAATACCCCCAAGCGCGCTCCGAACATGTTATGCGTGTGCGGTTTTTGAAAATAAAGGCAGATGGGTGATCGGCGCTGCTGTAGTAGAAGCAGTAGTAATCAGTGTGGAATGACAAGCCCAGAAGGGATGAGGGTTGAGAGGGAGTCCCGCACGGCCGAGGCCGGGTGGAAAGTTGAGACATGCCCCTCGTTCCACCGCCAATTGATACATTGCCCCGCGTTCCATCGCCAATTGATACATTGCCCCGCGTTCTATCGCCCATTGATACAATTCATTGCAACAATGAACGTTCCATGAAACCCGCCTCGGCGCCACACTCACCCCGACCCTCTCCGGCTCCCCCGACGTGCTGGCTTTCTCCTCCTCGCTCATCTTCCTTTCGCCCCCGCGCAAAACACACGCACCATGAAATCACCGGCCGCAGATTGTACTTTACTGTCGGTCTTTTTTGGGGTTTTCTTTTCAAAAAAAGCTCCCTCTTTTGCCGTGTTGTCAAAATCCTATCGCGAGATTTGTCACCATTCCACCAATCAGTCAGCAGACACACCTCTCTCTGCCAGCCCGTGACATGTTGGTCAGTGCGTATGATAAAGCAACAAACAGCGCCTGGGCATAATCCTGCTGTAGCCTGCTTTCTTGCTACACGCTGGCTGGGAGGGGGCAGCTGGCAGCAGGCAGCAAAGATCTTTGGGTGAGCAGTGGCGAGAAAGAAACACTGCAGGCGCTGGAAGTCTGAGCTCTGAAATGAAAGCAGAGCATGCTGGAAATGCGAGATGGAAATGGAATGAACATTTCACCGTTCTCTGCTAGAACTGGGGGGAGGGAGAAAAGTTGCAGACTTTAGTGAGGGGTGGGTAGGAAAAGGGCGGAATATCTCTGATGGTGGCAGGTCATGGTCGTTGTTGGGGTAGGTTCATGACAGGGTTAGACTAAGGTAGAGGGTGATTCTTCAGTAAGTGTCCACTTTTAAGTTTCTGGAAACCCGATTATAAAAGTTAGATTTTTGCAACTTTGAATGTTGTTTCACATAGCTGAACATCTCTGCTATGGGAAGAATATGTTTGGCGCAATCTTTTAGAGAATTAAATTTATTATTTCCAGGTTGGCCATTGCATTCAGGGGTGATTCTCCAGTAACTGTCTACTTTGGTGTCCCGCTACTTTGATGCTGTATATAAGGGAAATCCGTAATTCTATCCCATTTCTTCTTTTTCTATATTGTTAATAAACATAATCCTCATAAATAAAGATTGAACCCGAAATGAACAAAGTGTTATTTTGTAATTTTCCCCCTGATGTTCGACCCCCCCCCCCCCCCGGAAAACCGCATGTCCTGATGGTTCCTTGTGAAATATCAAGTCGGCATAATTTATTTAATGGGGGATCCATCTGAAATTTAAAAAACTTTTAAACGGTAGGTATTAGTAATTAAAATATTTATCACCCTTAAAAAAATTACTCTACTCTTGATAAAATTATAAATCTTACCTTTTTTTCCCCAAATTTTTTGCCCCGAGGATTGGAGTCATACCGTCACTCACCTGTGTTGAGTGACAGTAAAAGATTGCTCCAAACATTTTACCTTTAGTAGAGATGTCCATCTATGTGAAACACCATTCAAAGTTGCAAAAATTTAAGTTTTATAATCGGGTTTCCAGAAACTTAAAAGTAGGCACTTACTGAAGAATCACCCTCAGTCATATCCGTCGCATTTTTATGATGAACAACACTAAAATATAACTTAAATCGATTTGTTGTCCCTGTCTTTCAAATAGTAGAGTATTTTCCTCAAATAAACCACCCAAAAAGTACTTTTTCAGTCTAACGCCATGATTTTAAACCTTTGTAACAGTTTACTGCCGAAAAAAGTGGTGATTTTCAGCAAAGACGGTAACCTTCACCTAACTTTTCACCAACTTCCTCTAAAACAATATTAAATAGATGAATAGGCAGAATCGTACTGTTCATTTATCAATTACAATTGATAATTATGGTTATTGTATTATTTAACACATTATGAACATAAAATACTCGTGTGATGGATATGACTCACCGTGATGGAGATGATCAAGTTTGGGTGTGCCGCATGACGGAGATGACTAAAACTATCTTGATGCTCCAACAGTTTGTTAAAGGTTGAGGACAGGAAGTAACATGAACAGGGGTTAGTGTTTCCTCAACACTGGTGAGATGGAGATAGATATAGAGATTGGGATAGGGATAAGGATAGAGATGGAGCTATAGAACAAATAAACAAAAAAAAGATTAGGGGCATCACACAGTATTCCAAGACTCCCCTCCCCACAATCCATAACATCCCCAGTATTCACATCATCTGCCGACTATAAATAGTGTCTGCATGGACATTATTCCCGGCAATTATCCCGTGGATCAACTAACGGAACAAACGGGCTGGGACACTCCCGTGGACTGGGAATGGGAGAGGTGGTGGGGGGGGAGAAGGGGACGGAGGCAGACGCTGCACAACGGCCCGGTGAGAAGACCAGGGGACCCTATCCTCCGATGAGCTGGAGATGGAGCTGGAGTCCCGGAGATCGGGGGTTAAGTGACGCTGATGACTGTTACGGACATGACGGCCCAAACCTTTAGCCCATCATGGCCTCGTCAGATGGCGATGCCTGGCAATATCGTTTGGATGTATGGCACATGGCACCAACTGATCTACAGTTCAAATTTAAAAATTTTTTTTTTGATTTTCTAAGAGTTCTACAGCGTTCGGAGATGATGCTGATTAAAGTACTTACCCATTATGCTACAAAAACTGGAGTTTTGACCCGCTTCTCATCCCGCAGATCAGGGGAAACTCACACGGTAAGTGACTTTCGAATTTCGCGGTCTTTTAAGACTGGAAGTGCGCTTCCATTCCATTTTTATCCATGAGGGATGGCGCAACAAAGGTGAGTGACGGCATCTGACTACAATCGTCGGGACAACAAATTTTCGAAAAAAAACTATGTTTTATAATTTTAGCAAGAATAGAGGTATATTTTGAAGGGTGAAAAACATTTAAGTGATTAATACCTACCGTTTAAGAGTATTTTCATTTAAGATAGATCCCCCATCAAATAGGTAGACAAAAATGCTGGAGAAACTCAGTGGGTGAGACAGCATCTATGGAGCGAAGTAAGTAAGCGATGTTTCGGGTCGAGACCCTTCTACAAATAAATATGCCGACTGGAATTTTTACAAGTAACTAGCCAGACATGCGGTTTTCCGGGGGGAGGGGGGAGAGCATCGAACATCAGGGGAGAAAAATTAAAATATAACACTTTTTATTCATCCAGGGTTTAATCTTTATTTATCAGGATTATGTTTATTAACAATATAGAAAAAGAATAATTGGTATCAAATTAGAAATTAGTGGGAGGGCGAGAACACACACAGAGGAATGTGGTGGTCCAATTGTGATTTATTGTCACAGCAGTCCCGTATAGTATCACCATCACATCCCTGATTATTCACTCTGGTGCCAGTATAACAGCCTCCTCTTGAACATCAAAAAAACGAAGGAGCTGATCATGGACTTTAGGAGGGCACATCATCCGAGGACGTACACTCCATTGAGGATAAATGGGGATCCTGTGGATAGGGTGAACTGTTTTAAATATCTGGGAGTCCACATCTCCGAGGATATGACATGGCATCACACGCCTCAGCACTCGTGAGTAAGGCAAGGCAGCGCCTTTACCACCTCAGGCAATTGAGGAAATTCAGAGTGTCTCCGAGGATCCTCCAGTGCTTCTACGCAGCGGCGGTGGAAAGCATCTTGTCCGGGAATATTACCATCTGGTTTGGGAATTGCTCTGCCAAGGACAAGAAGGCTCTGCAGAGAGTAGTGCGTTCGGCCGAACGCACTATGGGAATTTCACTTGCCCCCCTGCAGGAACTATACATCAGGAGGTGCAACTCCAGAGCCAACAATATCATGAGAGACCCCTTCCACCCCTGCAACGGACTGTTCCAGCTGCTACGGTCAGGCAAACGCCTCCGTTGCCATGTGGTGAGAACGGAGAGGTTGAGAAGGAGTTTCTTCCCAGAGGCCATTCGGACTGTAAACGCCTATCTCACCAGGGACTGGGGTAAAGGAAAGAGCGTTCACGTCGCGGCCCTGTTTCAACCAATCTTTCCACCACCACGCACAAGAAGCGCAAGACAGACACCATTGTGCAGATGCCGAGAAGTGTGTTCAGCTCTGGCTGAACAACTTCTAATCTTGTGTGTGGACTCGATAAGAAGAAGACCTGGGACTAACTCTACTGAACGTTTTTCCTTCCATTATTTATTATGTAAAAGAATAAGTGTGTTTATGATTGTGTTTATAGTTTGTTTGGTTGTTTGTCTTTTTGCACAAAAGTCCACGAGCATTGTCACTTTCATTTCACTGCACATCTCGTATGTGTATGTGACAAATAAACTTGACTTGACTTGATTAGCAATTGTACTGAAATAGTCTATTGAGCCCGCATGCATTTACCAAATCCAGTTCACACTCCAGTTGTTACGAGCCGCAGTTGGGGTTTAGTTTAGTTCATTGTGAAATGCCAAACTGTAGAAATTGCCCAGTAAGTCAGCCCTTGCTAATGGGAGTGGGTAGAATTGAACCAACTACAGTTATCCTGCAGTAAAACTAACCATTTCTGAACTTTCTCTATTCGTATCAGAACTGGGCCACTGTCATTAATCACCAGCTGTAATATTAAATTCGTTTTTCTCTCTCCATTATCACAGATACACCTGCTGGGCACTTCCTACAGTTCCTACACTGGTCTCGCAGCTACAGCAGTCCTTCATGTACTCTCTGTTTGGAGACATGTTTTCCAATGTGTAACACATGCGTGGACTTAAGTCATTCAATCTCTCGTAGCATACATTACACGCATATGATATATCATAATATTCCCCCCTTTTTCCAAAAGGGAAAAACTTACAGATATACAATGCATGCTCGCTTGGCATATATCTATCCAGTGAGAAAAGAACACTTTTTTCAAGTAAAAGTTCCTTTCCTTTTCATTATCGAACATTCGTAAACTTGGTTAACATACTTGTAACCTCATACAGACCATCAAATCACAATGACAGCTTTATGATGTACTTTAAACATTGAGAATCAATAACAATTTGAGAAAATTGCTTCTTGACTATGCAATGTGAATACACATGTTCCGTACCATGAACTTGTAAATTGTGTCAACAAATGATCGACACCGCTCATAAGCTAAAGTAAATGCTTTTCCATGACCGTTTCGTTTAGTCATTCATAAAAACATGCATCATCAAATATAACAATTAATAATGATAAACTCAATGTGTCACATAGTTTCTGTGATTCTCTGGCAGTCTCGCTGCGCGACCTGAACGAGTTTTCATTGTTTTGTTCATGTCAATGTCATTGTTTTTGTCAGTTTGCTTTGTAGCTGTTTTCTTTTCAGTAGGCGCTGGCTGTTGTTTAAACGCCTGTGACGCATTAGTTGTTGTCGGTGTTGTAGACGCGCTCTGATCATTGATGGTCTGACCGTGCTTCGCGTGTTGGCGTGCGACTAGCTCGTCTGGTGGATTTTCGCGGGTCTTGCGGAGATGTACGCGATGTATGCCAGATGGGCTCTGAACCACGTTTGAACGTTCATCAAGCTGGCGAGAAACGATGGCTTTCTCCCAACTCTTCTTTCCTTGTACGAGGGGTTGCATTCACACTGTATCCCCTTCATGAAGTGTGGAAAGGTCTTTAGCTGACTTGTAATTGTCAGCTTGCTGCTGAACACGCTGCTTCATGCGTTCATGCTCGTAGACAACTCTGGGTTCAAGTAGTCTAGCTGTCGGCGGCAGAAGTGTCCGCGTGCGATGATTCATGAGGCGCTGGGCGGGACGTACTCAGCCCTTGCGAAGGTGTATTACGATGATCCAACATCGCTAGGTAGGTGTTGGATTGTGATTTGTTGCTCTTCCTCATGATTCGCTTTGCTGTTTTGACGGCTGATTCTGCTTTCCCGTTCACTTTGCTATTAGCTGGACTGCTGCACAGGTGCTCAAAATTCCATTCCCCGGCGAAATGCGATCGATGTGTACTGAGATCCGTTATCGCTCACAACTTGTGTCGGGCTGCCGTAACTCGCGAAATGAGCTTTCAACTTGCGAATTACGGTTGGACTGCTCGTGTGTCTCAGCCGGTCTACTTCGACAAAGTTGCTATGATAATCTACAGTGATAAGATAATCATTCCCGTCCCATGTGAAGAGATCTGTGCCGACTTTCTCCCTTGGCCTTGTCAGTAGCTTTGACACATAAGTGGCTTTTTGCTGGCTCACCTCATAGGTGCGGCACACATCATATGTAGCGATATACGGATTGATGCCGCTACTCGTGCCAGGCCAGACTAGGCATTCGCATGCTCGTTGTAGGTAGCCTTCAATGCCCAAATGTGAAGAGTGTATCTTCTCTTTCAGTCTCTGCGTAAGCTTAGCGGTATAATCACGAGTTCGCCCTTGAAGATCAAACCATCTTGGACTGCGAGCTCATCCCTCTGGCTGTAATAAGGTGTGAGCTGCTCTGGTAGCTTATCGCGTTTGCTAGGCCAACCATTGATGATGGCTCGTTTCAGCATCTGCAGCGTGTCTTATTTAGCTGTTTCATCGCAAATTTGCTCGAGACACTCATCGCGATTTGGCAAGTGCGATACCATGTTGACCTCCTCGAATGCTTGCTCTCTGCTCGGAGTACCGCTAACTGCACGCGACAGTGTATCTGCAAGGTACATGAGCTTCCCCTGACAGTAGCCATATAACCATATAACAATTACCATATAACCATATAACCATATAACAATTACAGCACGGAAACAGGCCATCTCGGCCCTTCTAGTCCGTGCCGAACACTTACTCTCACCTAGTCCCATCTACCTGCACTCAGACCATAACCCTCCATTCCTTTCCCGTCCATATACCTATCCAATTTATTTTTAAATGATAAAATCGAACCTGCCTCCACCACCTCCACTGGAAGCTCATTCCACACAGTAGCTGATGTCGAAATCATAGCTCCGTAGGCGGAGTAGCATTCCTTGAAGATGCTTCGGTGCTTTCACTAGCGGCTTCTTCACTATCATTTCCAGCGGCTTGTGATCGCGGATCACTCTAGTGAAACGACCAAATGTGTATAAATGAAAACGCTCCATTGCGAATACTGCAGCGAGCACCTCCTTCTCGATCGAGGTATATCGCGATTCGGTGTTGGTCATTGCTCCCATATGCGATGGGACGTCCCTTTTGGAGAAAGGCTGCCCCCAGTCCCTTGTTGCTTGCATCACACTGAATCATCAGCTCCTCCTTGGGACTGTAGTACGCTAAGATCGGTGCTTCAGACACCATCTGTCTGATCTTGAACAGCGCATTGATCACTGTGAATGACGACAGTCATCAGCAGGCCACACCCATGCTATGTCTGGTCTTGTCAGCTGTCTGATGGGCTCAAGGGTATCAGACTGGGTAGAAAGCGGCTTGGGTAGTTGACAAATCCAACTATCCTCTGCACACCCTGTACATCTGAGGGTGCTGGCATGTTGACGACATCGACAACATTTTTGAGGTCGGGTTGCAGGCTTGTGCTAGTGATCACGTGTCCTAAGAAAGGTATGTCAGTTGCTCTGAAGACGGACTTGTCTCTGTTGAGTTTGATGTGTTGCAGTACGCATCGAGGAAGTAACTGCTCGAGCTTCGAGTCATGGTCAATGATCGCGTCCTCCATCGCCTCTCCTTTACCATAGACGAGGATGTCGTCTGTGACGCAGATCACTCCAGGTAGCCCTTCGATCGTTTGATGTAATCTTCGCTGGAAGATTTCAGAGGATACGCTCGACTCATCGTCCAGTTTCACCTGCCAGAGCTGAGCTCATGTCTAGCTTACTGAAGATCTTCGCTTGGTCAAGATCTGGCAAGATGTCCTCAATAACTAGGATCGGATAGTGATCTCGCTTTAACACCTTGTTTAGCGGTCGTGGATCGATGCACACCTCTGGCTGTAATCGTGGTGGTGTACCTTGCGGATACACTGTCGCGTGCAGTTAGCGGTACTCCGAGCAGAGAGCAAGCATTCGAGGAGCGATCGTGGATCGTCATTCTTTTTCTCCGCGACCACGAGCCGGCTGACCCAACTCGTCGACTCGTGAACTGGTGCGATCACGTGGCGCTCCACCATGCGCTCTAGCTCCGACTTCACCTTCTGCTTCATCGCATGAGGTAATCATCGTGGCGGTAAGACTGGATTGCGCTTCCTCATCAATCTGCAGGTGGGCTTCACCGTGCAACTCTCCTAGTTTACCATCGAACACCTCTGCATAGCGTTCTTCAGCCTCACACGCTTTCTCCTTTACGACAGTCGATGTGTGTACACAGTGAAAACTCGTCATTCACAGTGATCAAATTCATTCGCTGACTAGCTTTGCTTCCTAGCAGCGGTGTGAATGCATCACTGACCACAATTAACTCAACAGAATATTTGCGGTTTAGTCCTGGGGTTGAGCAGCTTAACCCGGCAAACTCCTTCCGCGTCCATAGTAGTATTATTCCACATCATGAGATTCTTGTGACATGGGTCTAGTGTGTGGTCTACGCCGTGTAAATATCTGCATGGCAAGATGTTCATGCTCGCTCCGTTGTCCACTTGGAAGTCGACCTGCTTCCCATTGACGAGCATCAATAAGTAGACATCATCTCTAGGCTGCACCGTGTTAATTGTGAGCGTGATATTATCAATGAACTCAATGCTCGTGTCACTCCCAGCCTGGTCGTCCACTTTGTGCACTTTCCTCTTTCTGCGCACTTTGACAAAGAGGTTGCGACTGCCGCATGTCTTACACGTCTGTCTCTAGGCTGGACATTGCTGTTTGTCCATTGCATGCTCCTTGCCACAATACCTGCACACTTAAGCTTGCTGATTGTGCTGGCCTTGGCTTTTCTTTGGCTTAGCCCAACTGCTTTGCTTGTGTGGATGGTGCACATCAGCGCCTCTCTTGCCGCTCGGCTGTCTGATTTTATGGACAGTAGCAGCAGACCTGCTACTTCCACCGTCGGTGAAAGCCTGGAGATGTGACTCAGTAGTCTCGGCACTGTTGCAGATGTCAATACATCTGCTGGCCAGAGCTTTTCTTGCAGCAAACGTTTCCCCGTCTGCGAGTCGCTAATGCCAAGCACGATCTTGTCACGGAGCAAGCTATCCGTCATGCACTGGCAGACATTACAGGACTTCGCTCGTGTTCTCAGGCTAGGGAGAAACGATTCCAAGTTCTCTCCTGCTTCTTGCTGTCTTTTGTTGAAGAGGTACCGCTCATAAGTCTCATACTTCTCGACCACAGGTGAACAGAGGAAGAGGACTGAACTTTGGTGCCTTCCCTCACAGTGGGAAACATTGATTCCACTGTGGGAGGATGTTTTTTATGTTTTATGTTAAATTCTAAAGTGTTGTGTTTATCTTATTTGTGCGCTGCATGGTAACTCAGCAAAGCAGAACGCAAATAACTTTTATATTTGGAATGTCAAAGGGCAAGTAATATGGTCACAAGTATCAAAGACTGACCAGCTTGAGTGAGAGGGATCCTAACTTTCTTCTCTGGACATTCAAATGACACTAATATTGCCAGAGATCCTCCAGCAATAACTGTTACCTTTAAACAAATGTTTATCTGGATTATCCAAATCAATTCTGTGACAATATGAACTAGTCAAAAGCTGAGTACTGTATATGCGTTCCCCAACTCCAATGATGTACAGGTATGTTGCTGCCTTAGAACGCTAGAGACCCAGGTTCAAACCTGACTACAGGTGCTGCCTGTACGGAGTTTGCATATTCTCCCTGTGATGCGTGGGTTTTCACTGGGTGCTCCGGTTTCCTCCCGCATTCAAAAAACATGCAGGTTTGTAGGTTAATTGGCATCTGTAAATTGTCTGTGCAGGTGATCACTGAACGGTGTGAACTCTGTGGGCCAAATAGAAACAGAAACATAGAAATTAGGTGCAGGAGTAGGCCATTCGGCCCTTCGAGCCTGCACCGCCATTCAATATGATCATGGCTGATCATCCAACTCAGTATCCTGTACCTGCTTTCTCTCCATACCCCCTGATCCCTTTAGCCACAAGGGCCACATCTAACTCCCTCTTAAATATAGCCAATGAACTGGCCTCAACTACCTACTGTGGCAGAGAATTCCAGAGATTCAGCACTCTCTGTGTGAAAAATGTTTTCCTCATCTCAGTCCTAAAAGATTTCCCCCTTATCCTTAAACTGTGACCCCTTGTTCTGGACTTCCCCAACATCGGGAACAATCTTCCTGCATCTAGCCTGTCCAACCCTGTTTCCACACTGGTTCTCCAAAACCAAAAACTAATACTCCTAATTTTGACTTGCTCAGTTTAGCCATAGTCACGTGTACCGAGGTGCAGTGTAAAGCTATTGATGCGTGCTATCCAGTCAGCAGGAAGACAATGCATGATTACAATCGAGCCATTTACAGTGTAAAACTAACTACCTGATGAGGAATAATGTTTAGTGCAAGTTAAAGCCAGTAAAGTCCAATCAAAGACAGTCCAAGGGTCACCAAGATGTAGTTCAGCACTGCTCTCTGGTGGTGGTAGGATGGTTCACTAGCCAGATAACAGCTGGGAAGAAACTGCCCCAGATGAATAAATTGATCTGACTCTGTACTTTTATCCATGGTACCCTGGTGGATGTGGACTGCTGAGAAGCAGAAGGTACAGAAGGAAGCCCAAAACAACTTTTGCAGAAAAGGGCAATAAATTCCAGCTGTCCTTGCAGCAAAAGCATTCAGGAACTTATTTTTGTAAAAGATTACCATCAATAGTGGCAACAAAATGCGTCGCACAATTGTTTCCACGCATTAAATGAATGCCTTTTATTGGCCATTTTGTAGATTGGGTATGGAGTCATTATAGTTCCTGTTTTTGTATAAAGGCAAGCAATTGCATGTGCATGACTTGTTGAGCAAGCACTAAGAATTCAAATCCACAATACTTTCCATCACAACCATGGTGTTTTTGTTCCAGGGCTTTCTGAACTAATAGAAAAAAACACGTTGGCTACCACAAATGCGTTTTCTTGTTTGTGCAATTAACGTCACTGACTACAACATGACCCCAATTTAATACGACCTAAAAAGTATCAAATGCACTTTATCGGTTAAAAAATAGGCACTCTCTCCATAGCAACATCAAAATGGCAGATCAACAAAATTCTGCATTTTCTTTCCATGTAGAAAGTGTGGAAGTCAGAAGAATGACTGTATGTGGCTGAGGAGGTGTTTTGATTCATGTTTTGTAACAATTCATAGCAAAAGGATTTGAGTATAGGAGCAGGGTGGTTCTACTGCAGTTGTACAGGGTCTTGGTGAGACCACACCTGGAGTATTGCGTACAGTTTTGGTCTCCTAATCTGAGGAAAGACATTCTTGCCATAGAGGGAGTACAGAGAAGTTCACCAGACTGATTCCTGGGATGGCAGGACTTTCATATGAAGAAAGACTGGATAGACTTGGTTTGTACTCGCTAGAATTTAGAAGATTGACGGGGGATCTTATAGAAACTTACAAAATTCTTAAGGGGTTGGACAGGCTAGATGCAGGAAGATTGTTCCCGATGTTGGGGAAGTCCAGAACAAGGGGTCACAGTTTAAGGATAAGGGGGAAATCTTTTAGGACCGAGATGAGGAAAACATTTTTCACACAGAGAGTGCTGAATCTCTGGAATTCTTTGCCACAGAAGGTAGTTGAGGCCAGTTCATTGGCTATATTTAAGAGGGAGTTAGATGTGGCTCTTGTGGCTAAAGGGATCAGGGGGTATGGAGAGAAGGCAGGTACAGGATACTGAGTTGGATGATCAGCCATGATCATATTGAATAGCGGTGCAGGCTCGAAGGGCCGAATGGCCTACTCCTGCACCTATTTTCTATGTTTCTATGTTTCTAAGGAAAAGCCAGCAATGTCCGATCAAGGATAGTCTGAGGGTCATCAAAAAGATAGATAGTAGTTCAGCACTGCTCTGATTGTGGTAGGATGATTCAGTTGCCTGATTGCAGCTGTGATGGGGACTCAAGAGACCATGGATGCTGCAATCTTGAGCAAAACACAAAGTATTGGAGGAACTCAGTGGGTCAAGCAGCATCTGTGGAGGGAATGGACAGGCGACATTTCAGGTCGGGATCCTTCTCCAGTCTGATTCCCTCCATGGATGCTGTGTGACCTACTGAATTCTCGCACCACTTTGCTATTGGTGTCAGATGTAGAATGGCAGAGCGAGGACTCGTCATACTGGCCATAAGGTGGCGCCCCTGAGCCATGCCTGCCGATCTTCAACAGGAAGCTTGGGAATGATCTTAATATAGATACCTTCACAATTATGTTACAAACATTGCAATCAACCTGAAATGGAGTTTAACAGTCGAAGCATAACAACAATTATCCAAATCGTATAACTTAAAATGAAGGTGTGAATTTATGAAAGAAAGCAGCATGAAAAGTGTGGTTAGTTTATTAAACTCTCAAGAGGGGTCATTTTTCAGTTTTTTATTGTAAATAGGTGTTGGAGAAAAATGTGCCAATTAAAGAAGGAACTTAATAAGGAACTATAATAAATCCTTAAAGGACATCACCTGTGTTTTTGAATGAATAAGTTTATTGGCCAGGTATTCACATACAAGGAATTTGCCTTGGTGCTCCGCCCCCAAGTGACAATGACATACAGCCAGTTAGGAATGACACATAAACCATTAAACATTAATAATAAAACATTATTGATTAAACATGTGAATTAAATATAATACAGCTAATTAAATGATTTACAGCTAATTAAATGGTTATAAAATGTAGCTATTATTGTTCACAAATTATAGGAGTAGAATTAGGCCATTCGGCCCATCGGGTCTAGTCCGCCATTCAATCATGGCTGATCTCTCCCTCCTAATCCCCATTTCCTGCCTTCTCCCCATAACTCTTGACACCCATTCTAATCAAGAATTTGTCTATCTCTGCCTTAAAAATATCCACTGACTTGGCCTCCACAGCCCTCTGTGGCAATGAGTTCCACAAATTAACTACCCTCGGACTAAAGAAGTTCCTCCTCACCTCTTTTCTAAAAGAGCGGCCTTTAATTCTGGAGGCTATGACCTCTGGTTGTGATGTGGGAACAGTGGTAGTCAGCTTGTACACAACATAAGAGTCTGACAAATGTCAGTACAAAAATGATCAGATGCTTCGTTACAACAGTGTTGATTGAGAATTAAAGGTTACCAGGAAAAGCTCCCATGCCTGGAGCTAAACTAGGCCTTGCAATGCGTGTGAGAGGGAAGATAAGCCTTCAGATTAGTGACTTCTTTAAAAACATAGAATAAGCACATTTTGTAAAGGTTGTCGTGAGTAATGTTTAATGAGCTCAAATTTTTACTTCCCAGAACCACAACCTCTAAGGGTGGCGCAGTGGTGGAGTTGCTGTCTTACAGCGTCAGAGACCTGGGTTCGATCCTGACTACGGGTGCTGTCTGGATGAAGTTTGTACATTCTGCACGTCATATGATGAGTTACTTTGTCTGCCATTTGTTTTTATATTTAAGAATTGATAACAATCAAAATAAATTAAAGACAAAATAGCAACTTTACACCAATATTGTGTCATCGGCCTACTGTTTTATCATCATTTGAGAAGAACCTGTCAAGCAATTCACAAAATGTATATCAAGGAATTCACAACTTCAATATCACTTCAAAGAGGCAAGCAAAGGTCAAAACCTTGCATCCACATTGATCAAAAACGCAACAAGTGTTTGGAAGGTTGTTAGGGGTGAGCTCAGTAGCTATTGTCAAATAAATTTGTAGGCGGCACTTGTAAGTGGTAGAGTCGCTGCCTTTCAGCGCCATAGACCTGGGTTCGATCCTGACTATGGGTGCTGTCTGGACGGAGTTTGCACGTTCTCCCCGTGGCTGTGCGGGTTTTCTCTGTGTGCTCCAGTTTCCTCCCACACTCCAAAGATGTACAGGTTTGTAGGTTAATTGGCTTGGGATAATGTAAATTGTCCCTAGTGTGTGTAGGATAGTGTAAGTCTACAGAGATCACTGGTCAGTGCAGACTTGGTGGGCCGAACGGCCTGTTTCTGCTCTGGTCTCTAAACTAAACAACACTAAACTCTATGCGATAGAAAACTGTTTCGTTTCCACCCACGTGGACTACTGATATAGTACTGGCTAATGTACAGTTGATATTCTTTTAACTCATTATTCGATGAAAGTGGTTGGGACTTCTGAGACTTCTTTTCCAAACAGTACATTCTCTAGACTTGGAAATATATTACTGATCCATCATTGCATTGGAACAAGGTCCTACTTACGTACCTATGGATCTACCTTCATCTATATGGTCTGCAGCAGCTCTACACCATGGCTCATTGCATCTCATTGAGAACAATAGACAATAGGTGCAGGAGTAGGCCATTCGGCCCTTCGAGGCAGCACCGCCATTCAATGTGATCATGGCCGATCATCCCCAATCAGTACCCCGTTCCTGCCTTCTCCCCATATCCCCTAACTCTGCTATTTTTAAGAGCCCTATCTAGCTCTCTCTTGAAAGCATCCCGAGAACCTGCCTCCACCGCCCTCTGAGGCAGAGAATTCCACAGTCAGGGATGTTCATTACTTGCAAGGTTTCTCCCATCCCATCACGAAAGAAAGGTTTTTTCAATGTCTTAGAAAAAGACAAATAATTAGGTGTTTTATGTTTGAAACAACTTTCTGATTGAGGACAATTGTTTATCATCCTGTTTCCAAGAAGAGATTTAAATGTAGTGAGGGTTATATTTAAAGTGGACTAAAGGGATGCACAATGGGTTGAGTAGCACCAGATTCAGATTCAGATTCAGATTCAATTTTAATTGTCATTGTCAGTGTACAGTACAGAGACAACGAAATGCATTTAGCATCTCCCTGGAAGAGCGACATAGCAAATGATTTGAATAAATAATAATAAGGGGGGGGTGGTGATTGGCAGTCACCGAGGTACGTTGTTGAGTAGAGTGACAGCCGCCGGGAAGAAGCTGTTCCTGGACCTGCTGGTTCGGCAACGGTGAGACCTGTAGCGCCTCCCGGATGGTAGGAGGGTAAACAGTCCATGGTTGGGGTGAGAGCAGTCCTTGGCGATGCTGAGCGCCCTCCGCAGACAACGCTTGCTTTGGACAGACTCAATGGAGGGGAGCGAGGAACCGGTGATGCGTTGGGCAATTTTCACCACCCTCTGCAATGCCTTCCGGTCGGAGACAGAGCAGTTGCCATACCATACTGTGATTAAGTTGGTAAGGATGCTCTCGATGGTGCAGCGGTAGAAGTTCACCAGGATCTGAGGAGACAGATGGACCTTCTTCAGTCTCCTCAGGAAGAAGAGACGCTGGTGAGCCTTCTTGATCATAGTTGAGGTATTGTGGGTCCAAGAGAGGTCATCGGAGATGTTGACTCCCAGGAACCTGAAGCTAGAAAAACGTTCCACCTCTTAGAAGTGTTTCCTTTCCACTTGATCCAGATGCCCACAATGTGCAGGTTTCAAACAGATACATTTTGTCACTAGTCTGGCTAACCGTTGAATGTAAGCCAGGTCAAAATTACAAATGGTATCTATGTGATTGCATGATTCTTGATATCAGCTTATCCGCTGTGTTTCATGGAGCAGACCATGCCATTAACCTGCATTGAAATAGCCACATGGTGCTCCATGTGTTGCCTTTGCACGAGTTGCATTTAGCTCTTAGGGCTAAAGGAATCAAGGGATAGGGGGAAAAAGCAGGAATGGGGTACTGATTTTATATGATCAGCCATGATCATATTGAATGGCGGTGCTGGCTCAAAAGGCCAAATAGCCTACTCCTGCACCTATTGTGTATGTTTCTATGTCTCTATGCTCCCATCAGTCCTATACACATACCACTTGGCCAGTCATGTATAGCGAATCCTTGGTCCCTACCCACTTTTGTCCTACTGCATGCTACCATTCTGCAGCCTGTACTGCAGACTCATTTTTCAACTTCTGCACGTGAGCTGATGGGATGGTCATAGGCTTGAGAAATCTGGTGAAGCAGGAATGTGAAAATATTTAGCTTTGTCTCTTCACCCCATCTCTGTACCCCAAGGCCACTAGTTTGCTTGGAGGACACCTGTAGAATAGTGAATCATTGATAAATCAAAAGTGAAGCTCTTCGCTCTTAGCTCCCTGCTTTTGCCACTATTTTAATCACTCACCCTGAATACCCGTTCATACCAACAAACCATACTCTCTTTGGCTCTTGAAACATACTTTAATCCCTGTTACGAAGAATATTTAATTCCTCCTGTGGAATCTGGTTGGCTTCTGCGTGCACCTGAGTTTCTCAGCTGCTGATGTCTTTATCCATACAATTGTTTTCGCTATCTAATTTTTCCAGTAGGAAAACCTTTTTCTAGGCTTCCATCTTCCAATCCTTCATGAATTTCAATTTATCCAAAAGAAAGCAGCCTATTTTGTCTCCTGACCCAATGCCAGTTACCCATCACCTTGTTAACCTGTAGCTCCCATTTGGGAGTTTCTCATATTGGCCAACCACCAGGGGGCGCCGAATGATTGGCAGCACTGCAAACATTATGTTTTTTTGTGTTTTTTTAAAACATTTTTAGTGTGTTAAAACTCTGTGTAAATGTTCTCCGGTTTGTTTTATGTGGGGGGAGGGGGAGTGGTCGGGGGAAACTTTTTCTCAGTTTCTTACCTTCCTGGAGATGCGATTAATTTTCGGATCGCATTCTCCAGTCGCTCTGCGGCCGACCATCGATGGAGCTGGAGGCTTCATCGGACTGACCTTGGGCCCCACTACAGGACGTGGACATATATCGGAGTCGATCCCTCGCCTGGGATCGCTCCACCTGCGGACTTTACATCGGGAGCTCGCAGTCTCGGGAGAGGCTGTGGATGTCTGGAGCGGCAATGTCGCGGAAGGTTCGACTAGCCCCGACGTGGGGTTCGATCGTCCAACGTGGGGGAGCTGACACCCCCCCGATGCAGGAGCTGATGGTCCTGGTGCGAAGGGCCCGCTGCGGCTAGGGAGGTCAAGATCATCCCTTCAATGAAGGGCTCAAGGCCCCCAACCACGGGAGAGCAAAAGGAAGAGATTGAACTTTTTATTTCGCCTTCTATCACAGTGAGGAATGTGGAGGAGTCACTGTGATGGATGTTTATGTTAAAATGTATTTTGTGTGTTCCGTTGCTTTTTATTTGTATGACTGACGTGGCAAATGAAATTCTTTGTATGTTGCAAAACATACTTGGCTAATAAAGTATTATTACCTCCGCTCGGTTCGCAATAACCAACCTGATCTCCCGGTGGCTCAGCACTTCAACTCCCCCTCCCATTCCGAATCCGACCTTTCTGTCCTGGGCCTCCTCCATGGCCAGAGTGAGGACCACCGTAAATTGGAAGAGCAGCACCTCATATTTCACTTGGGCAGTTTGTACCCCAGCAGTATGAACATTGACTTCTCTAATTTCAGATAGTTCCTACTTTCTTCTCCCCTTCTCAGCTCTCCCCCAACCCTCTTCCTTTCTTCGTCCCCCCTCACCCTCACATCAGTCTGAAGAAGGGTTTCGACCCAAAACATTGCCTATTTCCTTCGCTCCATAGATGCTGCCTCATCCGCTGAGTTTCTCCAGCATTTTTGTCAACCTTCGATTTTCCAGCATCTGCAGTTCCTTCTTAAACAAAGTATTATTGCGATTGTGATTGTGATAGCATATTGTCCCCAAATATCATGTCAGAAAAAATATATCATTAATTTCTTATTATGAATGCAAAAAAAAAAAAATATTTAGATTTGAAAAAAGACTGGGCTGGCAACAAAAAAAGCTGCACCTTAAAAATTATTTGAGATCTTTGAAAAATATTTCTGATTTTCAGATGATGGTAATAATGAACTTTATGGCCATTAAATTCATGGACTTTCAGAAAGGTTTGAAGCTTTGAGATTTGAGGCTAATTTAGACAGATGTACAATATCAATGGAAGAACTAATCTTACAATAATAATAATAATAATACATTTTATTTTCGGGCGCCTTTCAAATCTCAAGGACACCTTACAAAGATTAACAGAAGAGAAAAAAACATATAGTCGGAGAAAAATAAATAATAAGGACATCATCAATACACAAATTAAAGATAGAAATCGCTCCAAAGACACAAAATCAAAAAATCAAAAAAACACAATGTGAAGAGAGAGCAGCGCCAGCTAAACCGCGCCAGCGTCCACTCTCCCTTCCGACAGCCATCTTGGACACAGACTAACAAAGTAACTTACACACAGAAAAATCATCCCCCCACAATGGTTACCACTGTGGGGGAAGGCACAAAGTCCAGTCCCCATCCCCAGTTCTCACAGAAATCAGGCCTATTGAGGCCACCGCTGTTGCCTCTACGGAGGCCCGATGTTCCTGGCCGTTCTGGCCGGGTGCTGTTGCCCCGGCGTCGGGAGAGTCCTCACAGCGGCTGGGCCACCTGGAACGGCCGCTTCCTAGCAGGGGATTGTCGGCTTCCGGGTTGGAACTCCCAGGCTCCCGATGTTAATGTCGGCACCGCCCGCTCCGCTCCGCAGACCCGCAGCCCGGAGGTGATGATCACGGCGGTCCAGCTCACCGGAGCTCCAGCGCGTCGATCCAGCGCTGCGACCCAGGCAAGGCATCGCCCGCTCCACGATAGCGCTCCAGCGCTGTGCCGCCACCGAAGCCGAGGTGCTGGGCGGTCCCCGCCAGGAAATGGCGCTCCACGCCCGCTGGTAGGCCACGAGGACGGGTCGACGGGCAGCCCGGAGAAAAAGCTGCCTCACCGACCAGGTAGGGACCTAGAAGTAAGATTACCTCCTTCCCCCCACATTAAGAAGTCAATTTCTCCGAACAAACGAAGAACAAGACTAACTAAAAACTGGGGGAAAAAAATGAATTAAACGGACGGCTGCTGGTTTGCAGCCGTTCCCCAAGATGGCTCCTCCTCGAGTTACGCTGTGAAACACTGGAATCTAATGAGAAATAATCAGTCATGGAGTCACAGTCATACAGCATGGACGCAGGCCCTTCGGCCCGACTTGCCCATACCGGCCAACATGTCCCAGCTACACTAGTCCCACCTGCCTGCATTTGGCCCATATTGCTCTAAATCTGTCCTATCCACGTATCTGTCTAAATGGTTCTTAAACGTTGCGATACTACCTGTCCCAACTAGCTTGTTCCATACATCCACCACCCTTTGTATGAAAAAGTTACCCCTCAGGTTCCTATCAAATCTCTCGCTCCCTCACCTTAAACCTATATCCTACGTGACAGCCAAAATCAAAAGTGAGTCGTAAAACAATAACTATCACTGATGAATCAAAGTTTGGATATCAAAAAAATGCTAAGACATAAGAAAATAACAATGTAAATGGCAATTTTCACCATACAAGTTTCTTTTGAAACAATAACCAGAGAAAGAATTACCAAAATGAATGCCTTGCATGTCAACAAGTGGATACACCTATCAACGACAACTTGCGAACAAACATCTTATCCTCAAGGTCACTCCCTAATCTAAGGAAATGTTATTTTATGTGATGAATAATATAAAGCTTGCAACATCATTTGAAACTAAGTATTCCATTACAGGATGGCTAGTGATCAGGGGATATTGTTCACAAACCACTTTACTAGCTCTGAAAATGTTGAGTTTGTTATGATTAATAACTAGGCAATATTGATCATGAGCTTGATTAAAGCATGTGGAATTAAAAACATTTGCCTTCAATGGATTGAAAAGTGGCTTCAAACCTGATGGCGGAAAGCAATTGTGTAGGAAGAAACTGTGGATGCTGGTTTTACACCAAAGATAGACATGAAATACCGGTGTAACTCAGCGGGACAGGCAGCATCTCTGGAGAGAAGGAATGGGTGACATTGCAGGTCGTGACCCTTCTTCAGACTGTCAGACTTACTCCAGCATTTTGTGTCTATCTTCGGCAGAAAGCAATTGACAGCTGCCAATGGCATTTATAGACTTCAGAGACCAGACCTGGCAATGGACGTTTCTTTTAATAGTCTAAATGTAAACTGCAAGAACAATCTGCAAATTATGACAGTCATAGAATGGAAGATGCTTAAATATTACAAGTAAATCCAAGTGGGTGGAGTGATTGTGTCTGTTTTGTTATTATGTTTAATTTGGACACATACAGAATGAGCATGCTTAGGCCAAATGTATACACCCCACATAAATAATTGAGAAAACAGTTGCAGTCAATGATGAAACACACTGACACATGGTAATGTATTATTTTCCAAACGTTCATGACAAATTTCAAGAAGATAAAGCTAAAATAACGAGGTTTCACAGTATATTAGAGTTAGATAGAGCTCTAGGGGTTAGTGGAGTCAAGGGATATGGGGAGAAGGCAGGCACGGGTTATTGATAGGGGACGATCAGCCATGATCACAATGAATGGCGGGGCTGGCTCGAAGGGCCGAATGGCCTACTCCTGCACCTATTTTCTATGTTTCTATATTCAAATTAAAATACACCTTAACAAATTCATTGTATTCCAATTTTTGATACAGCCTCAGTTAAAATACTGTACCCACTTTTAATTTTCTTGAGGAGTTGAACCTTAGGAAAAAGTGCAGAGGAGATTAACAGGATTCAATGCAATATGAAGATACATTGGATAAATAAGGAACTGCAGATGCTAGTTTACAAAGAAAGACACAAGCGCTGGTATAAATCAATGGGTCAAGCAGCTTCTCTGGAGAGCTTGCGTAGGGGATGTTTCTGTCGGGACCCTTCTTCAGACCGATTCGGAGGGGGAGGGAAGAAACCTGGAAGAGAAGAGGGGCTGGACAAAGGGCAGGTCAAAGCATGGCAGATATCAGGTTGAAGATAGACACAAAATGCAGGAGTAACTCAGCCGGTGAGGCAGCATCTCTGGAAAAAAAAGATCAGTGACGTTTCAGATAGGGACCCGAAATTCAGTGTCTGAAGAAAGGTCCCGATCCGAAACATCACCCATCCTTTTTCTCCAGAGATGCTGCCTTACCAGCTGAATTACTCCAGCACGTTGCGTCTATCTTCACTATATACCAACATCTGCAGTTCCTTTCTACACAGGTTGAAACAGGTGAGGTTTTTTGATAGACAGATGGACAATAACTTACCTACTTTGATGTGCTAGATGTAATAAGGTCATCAGTATTATGAGCGGAATTATGCCATTCGGCCCATCAAGTCTACTCCGCCATTCAATCATGGCTGATCTACAGTATCTCTCCCTCCTAACCCCATTCTCCTGCCTTCTCCCCATAACCCCTGACACCTGTACTAATCAAGAATCTATCTATCTCTGCTTTAAAAATATCCATTGACTTGGCCTCCACAGCCTTCAGTGGCAAAGAATTCCACAGATTCACCACCCTCCGACTAAAGAAATTCCTCCTCATCTCCTAAATGAACGTGCTTTAATTGCCTTCTGCCATCTCTGGAGCTATGAATTTAATGTTAATTGATCAAGGTTTATTAAAAAAAGAATGTGGTTATTGAATTGTCTTGTTCTGTGTCATTTATTTCAACAAAAATTCAGAAGGGGAAATAATTACAACCAAAGTTATTCAAAGGCAGAACTAGGTTTCTCCCCTCTCCCATCGGGCAAAAGGTATCGAAGTGTGAAAACGCACACCTCTAGATTCAGAGAAGGTTTCTTCCCAGCCGCTATCAGGCGACTGAACCATCCTTCCACAACTAGAGAGCAGTCCTGATCTACTGTCTACCTCATGGGGGCCCTCGGACTATCTTTGATCGCATTTCACTGGCTTTATCTTGCACTAAACATTATTCCCTATTTGTACACTTGTAAATGGCTCGATTGTAATCATGCATTGTCTTTCCGCAGACCGGTTAGCACGCAACAAAGGCTTTTCACTGTACCTCGTTGCACGTGACAATAACATAAACTGAACTGAGGTTAGCGGTTAGGTATTCAATTTCAAAGAATAGTTGACCTGTTAAAAACGTTAGCAGATCATGCATTAAACAATGATTTGCTTATTTCCTTGAACTCAAAGCCTATTTCTGGCAGTGATGGTTTTCACATTGAACAATTTGTGAGTATCCTGTCATGAGAATTAAGGTCAATGTCATCTCCTGGATTCATTTTGAATACTTGAGACAGGGTGGGGTTTCCCTGACTTCATTGGCCTGTATTATTATTTGGATTTTCCCTTCTCCCAGCAGTTTACATGGCTCCAGATCTTAGAGTCATACAACTTAGAAACAGGCCTTTCAGCCCATCTCATCCACACCAACCAAAGATGCCCATCTATGCTGGTCCCATTGGCCTGTGTTTGACCCGTAACCCTTTAAACCTTTCCCATCCATGTACCTGTCCAAATGTCCCTTATATGTTGTTATTGTACCTGCCTCAACCACTTTGTCTGGCAGCTTGCCCCATGCACCCAGCATCCTCTGTGTGGAAAAGTAGCCCTATCAAATTTTTCCCCTCTCTCCTTAAATCTATCCCCTTTAATTCTTTATTTTCCAATCTGGTATGAAGACTGTGTGCATTCACCCCATCTATGCCATTCATCATTTTATACATTGCTCTATGATGGTCCCTCAGTCCCCTATCCTCCAATAAGTAAAATCCTAGCCTGCCTAACCTCTCCCCGTAAGGCAGTCCGTCGAATCCAGGCAACATGCTCATAAAACTGTTTTTACACCGTTTCCAGATTAATGGCAACTTTCCTATAGCTGGGTGACCAAACAAAATATCTCACCAACTTCTTGTGGAACTGTGACACAATGTCCCGACTTCTATACCCAATGCCCTTCCTGATGAAGTTAGTAATGCCACCTGACACACAACTTTCAGGGAATCATGTACTTACACTCCAAGGTCCTTCTGTTCTCCAACAGTTCTCAGCCCTACCATTCACTTTAAAGAAAGGTAAGAAGGGATTGTAGGTTTTGCGATGCTAAAAAGGCATTACAACTTCGGGAAGTATAAGAGGACAATAGATTTTGTATATCTCAGTTCAGTTTAGTTTATTGTCACGTGGCCCGAGTGAAAACCTTTTGTTGCGTGCTAATGGATCAGTGGAAAGACAATACATGATTCTAATTGAGCCATTTTGCAGTGTACAGATACATGATAACGGAATAACGTTTAGTGCAAGATAAAGCCAGTAAAGTCCGATCCAAGATAGTCCGAGGGTCACCAATGACGTAGATAGTAGTTCAGGACTGCTCTCGAGTTGTGGTAGGATGGTTCAGTTGCCTGATAACAGCCTGATCAAATCTATTGATTTTGTAGGTTCATTTGTCCTCTCCAAATTTTGGGGTGACTTTCCCCAGTTTCACTCTTCAACTTTAATCTCAATGTATGCTTTATTAATTTGACCGTTCTTTCATGCATTCACCATCCTTTATGTGTTGGCAATGGTGTTACATCACACAGCTTCCTTCGCCCCCACTTGTTAGAGCACCTTTCCCAAACAATTTAATGGCTCGATCTCTCCCCTCCTTTAAAAATCCTTCTCAAAACCCAACTCATCTTCAATACATCAGACGGAAGATCTCTCCTTGGAATCTTGCCATGCAATTTTAAATTGGTTTTCACCCATGAAGGGTCTTTTTTAAATGTTATCTTTAGACTTTAGAGATACAGCATGGAAACAGGCCCTTTGACCCACCGAGTCCACACCGACCAGCGATCCCCATACACGTCCCACGCACTAGGGACAATTTACAATTTTACCAAAGCCAATCAGCCTACAAGCCATGGTGACGCAGTGGTAGAGTTGCTGCCTTACAGCGCTTGCAGCACTAGAGACCCGAGTTCGATCCCGACTACGGGTGCTGTCTGTGGGGAGTTTGTACGTTCTCCCCGTGATCGTGTGGGTTTTCTCCGAGTTCTTCGGTTTCCTCCCACACTCCCAAGACATACAGGTTTGTAGTTTAATTGGCTTGGTCTAGGTGTAAATTGTCCCTAGTCTGTGTAGGATAGTGTTAGTGTGCGGGGATTGCTGGTCGGTGCAGACTCGGTGGGTTGAAGGGCCTGTTTCCGTGCTGTATCTCTAAACTCTAATCTCTAAGCCTATACATCTTTGAGTGTGGGAGGAACCAAAGCACCCGGAGAAACCCCACGCAGGTCAGAGGGAGAATGTACAAACTCCGTACAAACAGCATCCATAGTCAGGGACATACCTAGGTCTCCGGAGCTATGAGCCAGCAACTCTACCACTGCACCGCTGTGCCACCCCAAAGCTTACATTAATATTTATATAAATCTCTTGTTTCCAACATTTCTTGCTAATTTTATTTAGGATTTAACAGTGAAGTAAAAATTTTATAAATAGCAATTTCCAAAGCATAAAGTCACGAGACCCAAATAGGCAGAACTTACAAGGCATCTTCTTTGGCATTTGTATTCATTCCAGTTCTGCTGCCTCTGACTTGGCTGAAGACCTTTATCCACCTGAAGATCCACAAACTTAATCATAGCTGGAGCAAATAGTTGAAACAAGGAACAACAGATGCTGGATCTCTGGAGAACATGGATAGGTGATGCTTGGAATCAGGTGTTTACTTTAGACACAGCCTGAAGAAGGGTCCTGACTCAAAAATCCATCTAGCCATGTTCTCCAGAGTTGCTACCTGACCCGCTGAGTTACTGCAGCATATTGTGTCTTTTTGTGTATTAAATATCACCTACAGTTCTTTGTCTTTTCCATTATTAAAGTATTTTCCCTTTCAACCAAGCTTTGTTTTTTAAACTTGGTCTCCTTCTCTGACACAGTATCAGTTCTTCCCTTGTAACAATCCCCAGAAGGGTTTTGAAGTCGTTAACTCCACTCAGGCTCCACATAAGTAATACAAGTTGTTTGTGTTTTGAAATATTAGACTGCCGACAGGGATGGCTGTAGTTCTGGAGCTTCCCCAATGGACAATAAAAAGTGAGTGCATGGAAATGGAGATAGTGCAGAAGCAACAGAAGCAAGAGCTCCATGTTTCGAGGCCAAATATTGATAGATCTCTGGTCAACCAGGATGACATTGGTTAATGCTGATGCAACCAGTCATTGAAAGTAGGCATGCAGGTGCAGCAGGCAGTGAAGAAAGCGAATGGTATGTTAGCATTCATAGCAAAAGGATTTGAGTATAAGAGCAGGGAGGTTCTACTGCAGTTGTACAGGGTCTTGGTGAGACCACACCTGGAGTATTGCGTACAGTTTTGGTCTCCTAATCTGAGGAAAGACATTCTTGCCATAGAGGGAGTACGGAGAAGGTTCACCAGACTGATTCCTGGGATGGCAGGTCTTTCATATGAAGAAAGACTGGATAGACTCGGCTTGTACTCGCTAGAATTTAGAAAATTGAGGGGGGATCTTATAGAAACTTATAAAATTCTTAAGGGGTTGGACAGGCTAGATGCAGGAAGATTATTCCCGATGTTGGGGAAGTCCAGAACTAGGGGTCACAGTTTAAGGATAAGAGGGAAGTCTTTTAGGACCGAGATGAGAAAATCATTTTTTACACAGAGAGTGGTGAATCTGTGGAATTCTCTGCCACAGAAGGTAGTTGAGGCCAGTTCATTGGCTATATTTAAGAGGGAGTTAGATGTGGCCCTTGTGGCTAAAGGGATCAGGGGGTAAGGAGAGAAGGCAGGTATGGGATACTGAGTTGGATGACCAGCCATGATCATATTGAATGGCGGTGCAGGCTCGAAGGGCCGAATGGCCTACTCCTGCACCTATTTTCTATGTTTCTATGTTTCTAGCACCTAGAGCTCTTGTCCATGAGAATGACAGGACTAGAGGGTCTGAGCTATAGGGAGAGGTTGAGTAGGCTGGGACTCTATTCCTTGGAGCGCAGGAGGATGAGGGGTGGTCTTATAGAGGTGTATAAAATCATGAGAGGAATAGATCGGGTAGATGCACAGAATCTCTTGCCAAGAGTAGGGGGAAACATAGAAACATAGAAAATAGGTGCAGGAGTAGGCCATTCGGCCCTTCGAGTCTGCACCGCCATTCAATATGATCATGGCTGATCATCCAACTCAGTATCCCGTACCTGCCTTCTCTCCATACCCCCTGATCCCTTTAGCCACAATGGCCCCATCTAACTCCCTCTTAAATATAGCCAATGAACTGGCCTCAACTACCCTCTGTGGCAGAGAGTTCCAGAGATTCACCACTCTCTGTGTGAAAAATGTTTTTCTCATCTCGGTCTTAAAGGATTTCCCCCTTATCCTTAAGCTGTGACCCCTTGTCCTGGACTTCCCCAACATCAGGAACAATCTTCCTGCATCTAGCCTGGAACCCGGATCGAGGAACAGAGGACATACAGAAGGTTCAAGGTGAAGGGGAAAAGATTGAATAGGAATCAGAGGGGTAACTTTGTCACACAAAGGGTGGTGTGCGTATGGAACAAGCTGCTAGAGGAGGTACTTGAGGCTGGGACCATCCCAACATTTAAGAAACAGTTAGACAGGTACATGGATAGGGCAGGTTTGGGGGGATATGAACCAAATGCTGGCAGGTAGGACTAATGTAGCTGGGACATGTGGGCCGGTGTGGGCAAGTTGGGCTGAAGGGCCTGTTTCCACACTGTATCACTCTCTGACTCTATGATTCAATGACGGAGTTATAACAGAACCATATCTCAGTCCATGCTCCACTCTGGCCCGAAGGCAGGCACACGATCGTTGATCGACACAAAGTGCTGGAGTAACTCAGAGGATCAGCGATTTAGTGTAAAACTAAAACTAAAGACTAAAACTCAGCCGGTCAGTCAGCATCTCTGGAGAAAAAAGGTTGGGCGATGTTTCGAAGAAAACCCACGCGGTCACAGGGAGAACGTACAAACTCCGCGCAGACAGCACCCGTAATCAGGGTTGAACCCAGGTCACTGGCGCTGTAAACCAGTTATGCCCCTGTCCCACTTAGGAAACCTGAACGGAAAGCTCTGGAGACTTTGCGCCCCACCCAAGGTTTCCGTGCGGTTCCCGCAGGTTTTTGTCAGTCTCCCTACCTGCTTCCACTACCTGCAACCTCCGGCAACCACCTGCAACCTCCGGGAACCGCACGGAAAACTTGGGTGGGGCGCAAAGTCTCCAGAGGTTTCCGTTCAGGTTTCCTAAGTGGGACAGGGGCATAACTCTACCGCTGTGTCACTGTGGTTTGAAGACTAACTCAGGGTCTGAAGAAGGGTTCCGACCTGAAATGGCACCCATCCTTTTTCCCCAGGGATGCCGTGTGACCCTGCTGAGTTACTCCAGCATTTTGTGTCTACCTTCGGTATAAACCAGCACCTGCAGTTCCTTCTTACACATGGCCTTTGATGTATTCAGTCTGTCCTGTAGGTTGAGTAAATGGACTTTGTATTGCACTGGGTGCACCGTGTCAGTTAGTCACGATTGTAAATGCATCCAAAACTCTGAGATTATGTGCACGAGTTTATAAACCAGCAGAATGTGGTGGATGCTGTCGTGCAATTATGTAAAAGATCTGGCTTTGCAATTCAATGGGGGCCACAACCCAGTGTAAGTGTTGGTTTATGATCAGGCAAGGATTCCTGTAGCACTGTATCTACTACTGAATGGACTGAGGGATAAGAAGTAGTGCTTTATCATGATGTGGCTGAACATATGTCTACTGGGGCTATGCCAGGCAATAGCAGAAGCTCCTTTGTTCACAGCTTACACAGAAATTCATTACCATCGCCTAAATTACGTAATTCTTGTGCAATGAATAATGCATCCAAATGTAACTGGATTTGTAACCTATTTGATTCTCTGGTTTTGAGAGAACCTCAATGCTGGGCTGGCTGGAATATTTGTTGTAAAACAACTGACCGTTGTCCCCAAGAATCCAGAATCAGGCCGTTCTCGCTACAGTATAAAGACTCTTTCTGTCTCCTGTTCACATAATGTATTGCATTACAATGCTATCCTGCAAAAATAAATACTGAGCATTATAAAACAGATCTATCAGCAGTGCTTGGAATCGTAAACATGTTCCTCCCTTATCGATGCTACAAAGATTCATAGCTCCATTAGCATAGTGACCACAATCTAATTATATTTATAATATGTATAAGGGTGTGTGCCTGCCTGTAGTTACTTTTAAATATTGCATCACTTTTTAACTGGAATTTATCTCACATCAATTATGCACCGAGCATTTCACATGACATCTTTGAAACCTATTAAAGCCTTTTATTTCTCTTTCTTCCTCTTCTGAATCCATTGATTTAGTTCAGTTTTCGTTTAGTTTAGTTTTAGTTCAGAGATACGGCACGGAAACAGGCCCTTCGGCCCACCCAGTCTGCGCCGACCAGCGCCCCCCCCCCCCCCGCAAACTAACACCAGGGACAATTTACAATTTAACCAAAGCCAATTAACCTACAAACCTACACGTCATTGGAGTGTGGGAGGACACTGTTGCACCCGGGAAAAAAACCCCCCCACACAGGTCACAGGGAGAATGTACAAATTCCGTACAGACAGCATTCTTAGTCAGGATCGACCCCGGGTCTCTGGCGCAGAAAGGCAGCAACTCTCCCGCTGAACAGCTGTGCCGCCTACAAACTTGCTTGACAATCCTGGATACTTGGCTCACCCCTACCAACCTTCCGATCTCTTGTTGTGATTTCAAGCAACGTTGATGCAAGGTTCTGACCTTTCCTTGCCTCTTTGGAGCAATTGCTTGTTATCCATTTGGCGAATTGCTTAACAGGTTCCTCTCAAATGATGATAAAGCAGTGAGCGGATGACGCAATACTGGTAAAAGGTTGTTATTTTGATATTAATTTATTTTGATTGTTATCAGTTCTTAAATATAAGGACAAATGGCAGACATAGTAACTCATCATATGAAAAGATAGAGAACTTGATTCAATTGATTTGTACAAGGGTGCAGTTTGCATCTGAATCTGAAACCATAGTTACCTTGTCCCTTATTTTATCTCACTAGGATTATGACTAATTATGATAATACAGCTCTGAACTGGCTTGGAAATATCTAACTGAATATAAACTCAAACTAACATGCATGATGTTCTGAGCTTTTTGACTTCCTCTGTACCAAATTATATCTATGCTCATTACAACATTAAGGCACTAAGAAGCAACCTGCGGATGCTGGAATCTTGAATAAAACACAAAGTGCTGGAGGAACTCAGCGGGTCAGGCAGCATCTTGAGAGGGGATGAACAGGCAATGTTTTGAGTCTGAAGGAAAGGCTAAACTGAAATGTCACCTGTCCATTCTCTGCAGAGATGCTGCTTCTGAGCACTTCCAACACAATGTGTTTAAAATCATTGAGTCATGCTTTGAGTGTACAGAAGCCAGAGCATTTTCAATTAGATGATGGAACCAAGGGGCATGCAGGGAGCGGAACACCTCCATGTCCATAATCACGTGGACATTGTGTGTTTTTAAGCACGCTCTTCCTTCCAAAAGAAAGGACATCTTCTTAATATTTCTGCAGCATGGTGGCCGTACTACTGAAGCAATGAAAGCTGAAGGATTGAGCAGGAAAGTCAAACTAAGCCCAAGATCAGATCTTAATGAATGGTGGAATAAGTCTAGGAAGCAACTGCATATGCTGTTTTACACTGAAGATAGACACAAAATTCTGAATTAACTCAGCGGGTCCGGCAACATCTCTAGAGGAAAGGAATAGGTGAAGTTTTGGTTCGAGACCGTTCTTCAGACTGAGACTCAGGGAAGAGGGAACCCTCACTGACAATTACTCTGAAGAAGGGCCTCAACCCGAAACGTCACCTATTCCTTTTCTCAAGAGATGCTGCCTGACCCGCTGAGTTGCTCCGGAATTTTGTGTCTATCTTCGGTGGAATAAGTCTATTCATGTTCTCATGTCTAGAGTGCTTATCTTCCTTCTAAAGAAAAAAACTATTGTTCGTTAACTGCATGTTAGAACTTTAGAAATCTTCTTTGATTTATTTGTTATGAAGTTTGAAGATTTTTTAAAGCTTAATAAAAGAATCTATAGGGTAAAAATACCTGTGTAGCTGACAGTCATACATATTGAACAAGAGCTGGGAGAGGGTTGTGATTACTTAAAAACAGACACTTGGTTTGATGGAACAATAAAGGACAATTCATTTTCAAAATGTCATAGTACAGTTTTCTGACTACTACAATGATACAAAGGACATATTATCTGACATGATGCAAAACCATACTGGTCAGAAAGATTCCAGGTTTATTTTTCCAGGTCCATTCATTAGTCTTTGTTCAGGGCAGCACGGTGGCACAGCTGTAGAGTTACTGCCTTACAGCACCACGTTCGATCCTGACCTCAGATGCCATCTGTATCGAGTTTGTACTGTTCGCCCTGTGATTGTGTCGATTTCCTTCGGGTGCTCCGGATTCCTCCCTCATTCCAAAGACATGCAGGTTTGTAGGTTAATTGGCTTCTGTAAATTATCTCTTGTGTGTGGGATAGCACTAGTGTACAGGTGTTCGCTGGTCGGCCCGGACTCGGTGGGCCTGTTTCCACGCTGTATCTCTAAATTAACTAAAGATACACAATCTTACAAAAGATGGGACAATATCCTTGGCCAAGAAAACTTAAAAAAAATTACCTGCAAAAATCCTCAATTAATTATTTGTGAAGTAAACACTCTGGACACGGTGACGCAGTGGTAGAGCTGTTGTCTTACAGCACCAGAGCCCCAGGTTCAATCCTGACTATGGGTGCTGTCTGTATGGAGTTTGTTCGTTATCCCCGTGACCTGCTTGGGGTTTCTCCTGGGGTGCTCCGGTTTCGTCCCACACTCCAAAGACGTACAGGTCTGTAGGCTAATTGGCTTGGTGTAAATGTAAATTATCCCTCGTGTGTGTAGGATAGTGCTATTGTGCGGGGATTGCTGGTCGGCCTGTTCCCGCGCTGTATCTCTAAAGTAAACTAAACTAAAATCTACCATGACATGATGACACGAACAAGGTGTGTTATCGTGCCTGACGCAAACTGAACCAGTCTGTCGATCATCATGAGCACACCGGAGCATTATGTGTGGTCACTGTTGCAGTATAGAACTGCTCATCAATGTACAATTCCCAGATGTAGACTTGGGGAAAAGTATAGGTAAAGATAAAATATATCGTGACTGAAATGTGAAGCTTTTGGAAATGAATTGTGCTTTTTTGTTTCATCAAACCAATTGTCTGTTTTTAAATAACCACAAGACTCTCACAGCTTTTGTTGAACCTGCTCGGCTGTCAGTTGCACAGGTATTTTTACCCCATCGATTATTTTATTAAGCTTTAAAAAATCTTCAAACTTTGCAAAAAATAAACCAAAGTAGATCTCTAAAGTTATTACAATGCAGTTAAAGAACAATAGTTTTTTTTTTCTGCAGTTAATTACAGCCTTAAATGGAGACATTAACTAATTTTTGAATGACGAGACATTGCTCTCCACTAAGGCTTGACTGCAACTGGTTGCTAGAAATTGGGTGACATGACAAACTGAGTGAGATTTCTTGTGTTTGCTATTTTTGGAAAAAAATCACAAATGTAATACGAAATGGGATGCTTACAGTTTGATGGAGATCACAGATGTGAAGTAAAGCTTGATGTGTTTTTGATTTTGGTAATGCTTGGGGAAGTTTGGTCTACTCCTTTCTGAACTTGAATGATAAGGCCCAAGGGATCCGAAGAACATGTCACATTACATGGGCGGTACGGTGTTGCTGACTTAAAGCGCCAGAGAACTGGGTGCGATCCTGACAACAGGTGCTCCGTGACCTTCACCCCGTGATTGCGTGGGTGTTCCCTGGGTACTCTAGCTTCCTCCCACACTCCAAAGACATGCAGGTTTGTACGTTAAATGGCTTTGGTAAAAATTGTATATTGTCCCTGGTGTGTAGGATAGTGCTCATGGATGGGGATCGCTGGTCTGCGTGGACTCGGTGGGCCGAAGGGCCTGTTTTCGTGCTGTATCTCTAAACAAAACTAAACTAAACTAAAATGAATTCCATGAAGAGAGGAAGCTGAGCAGTGCAACAAGCAGTTTGGCTGTTGGTATCAATGTAAATTGGGCCCAATGATATTGGTTTATTAGTAATTACTAAGTTACAGTGAAAATGTTGTGTTCGTGCTATGCAGTCAAGTCATTCTATACAAGGGTACAATCAAACCACACACAAGAACAACAGGAAGTACAAAGGGAAACACCAGAACACAGAATATTGTGTTAGTGTTATAGTCTTACAGCTACTGAGAAAGTACCCCCAAAAAAGTGCAAGGCCCACAATGTGGTAGGTTGGGAGATCAGGACTAGATCTTAGCTTATGGGAGGACCATTCTGATAACAGCAAGGGAGGAAACTGTTCCTGAATCTGGAGGTTCGTGCTTTCAGTTTTTTTGTATCTTTTGCCCAAAAGGAGAGGGGAGAAGAGGGAATGACGAGGGTGAAAATGGTTCTTGATTATGTTGGCTGCTTTCCCGAGGCAGCATGATGTGTAGAAAGAGTCAATGGGGGAGGAGATCGGTCTGGGTGATAGATTGGGCTAAATCTGCAACTCTGCAATTTACCATATGACACGATACGATAGAACTTTATTTATCCCAGGAGGGAAATTAATCTGCCAACTGTCATAAAACACAAAATATGAAATTAAAGTGATGAGTGGAAAGGATTGGGGATGTGCAAAGATTGGGGAGGGGGGAGGGAGTCAGTCTCAGTCTCAGTCTATCCCATGACAGAGGGGGAGGAGTTGTACAGTTTGATAGAAGAAGGATCTCCTGTGGCGTTCTGTACTGCATCTTGGTGGAACCAGTCTGTTGCTGAAGGTGCTCCTCAGGTTGACCAGTGTGTGATGGAGGGAGTGAGCTATATTGTCCAAGATGCTCCGCAGTTTGAGGAGCATCCTCCCTTCCAAGACCAACCTCCAATGTATCCAACTTCACCCCCAGGACGGAGCCAGCCTTCCTGATGAGTTTGTTAATCCTATTGGCATCCGCGGCCTTCGCCCTGATGCCCCAGCACACGGCAGCGAAGAAGATGGCACTGGCTACCACCGATTGGTAGAACATCTGCAGCATCATACTGCAGCCGTTGAAGGAGCAGAGCCTTCTCAAAATGTACAGCCGGCTCTGTCCCTTCTTGTACACGGCCTCAGCGTTCCTGGACCAGTCCAGTTTACTGTCCGGGTACACAAATACCTTGATATTTGTACTCCCTGGTACAAATGCACATCCACGCCATTGATGGAGACAGGAGACAGAAGTGTTCCCCTCCTCCTAAAGTCCACCACTAACTCCTTATCGATGTCGATGTTGAGCTCCAATTTCTGGTGGTCCTAGCTTTTGCCAAACCAAGCAGTTACACTTCCTGATAGGATGCTGCCTACAAAGAACAGACTCATCCCATCAGCTGCATTGGAGTATTTGAAGGTCGCTTAGGTTCTGGGAAAGGGGTGTTAGTCATCCAAATTTCTCAGCCAGATGGACCAGAAAAAGTCTACATTATCTATTTAAGTGCTCACACTTGCCAAAACATATTCCACAGGAATCGTCGGTTGAAAGTAACGAAGAAAGTAAGAAATGCTATGAAAGAATTGAAAAAACCTTGATAATTGTAGAAATATTTTTAATAGGAGTTCCTGAAATAGATCGAGACTGCAGTTAGATTTAACTTTGCCACAGTGAGAATGAAGAGAGAATGGTCGTTTACAGGTTTGGGTATTGTAATGTTAAATAGTAAATATCAGGGAAAAAAAACTGACCACATTAGCATCGATTGAAAAGAAGAAAGATTAGAAGCAATGTTGAGAAGATGGTTGAAGGTCAGACTAGTGGTAGTTTTGCAATATGCATTTAGTTACATTTGCATCAGGATTACAATTTGATTTGAATAGAACGCAAAGTGCTGGAGTAACTCAGCAGGTCAGGCAGCATTTCTGGAGAACATGGATGGGCGCCCTCTCAGATCAGGACCTTTCTTTAGACTGGCTCCAGCACTGTGGTCTAGCAAGATTCAGATGCTGCAATCTGGTTCGATCACAAAGTGCTGGAGTAACTCAGCAGGTCAGGCAGCATCTCCGGAGGATATGGATAGGCAACATATGGGGTCAGTACCCTGCTTCGGACAGGGTCCAGCACTTTGTATTCCACCAAGATTCCAACATCTGCCATTTCCTTGAATTTACAATTTGATATTTGTTTTATAAACACTGAAGATTGTTTAAAGCTTGATAAAATAATCAATGGAATTTATTATTTAATCATCAAATGTAGGAATCGTCCTCCCCCCCCATTTGAGGTTTGGTGAAGACTAATAGCATGCAATATTATGCTTGTAATTTGGATAGTGGGACTACTGGTTATTGCGCCTTCATTGTGTTTGGTGCTTGAGGAAGGAAAGCGGCAGAGATCAATTTACACAACCCCTTAATCGTTGTGAAACGTCCTTACACTCCCAAGCACCGTTTGTATCTCTCGTTTCCCTTTCCCCCTGAAGACCCGAAACGTCTCCTATTCCTTCTCTCCAGAGATGCTGCTTGACCCGCTGAGTTTACTCCAGCCTTTTGTGTCTGCCTTCGGTTTTAAACCAGCATCTCGCGGTTCCTCCCCCACCCCCCCACGCTTTGAGTTTGGTAATTTGGCCATGAAGATCTGTATTTCTATGGAACCTCTCTGCACATGTTCGCACATGACACCGACAGGTGCGATCAGACCGACAGGGGAAGCAAGTTCGAAAGTAGAAATAAGAAGTCGCGAACAACTGAAAATAATGCAGATAACCGCAGTCTCGGTTTTAATGTATACACCGTATGCTTGTCTACGACAGAAGCTTTGTATTCCTACCAATTATCACCGGCCCATTAGATTTATGCAACCGGGAGAAATGTCTTATTAATCTGTGAAATAGGAGGTGAATTTCAATTCTATTTTTAAACACACACCCCGTTTACATTGGTGATTGTACGTTGTATCACTCCTGACAATGTCGCCATTCAAAACTCTGTTTCTAATCTCTTTTGATTCCACAATTGAGGGTGGTCTGGACGCGCTTTCGGTTTTTCTTTCTGCATTTCGAGAGGGGAAGGGCGCGATGTGTGCGTGTTTGTTGTTTACCTCGCGTCAGGCCGCGATATGACTATTATTGGACAGCTCTGTGTAAATGGGTGGGATAAGTGGTGTGTGTGGCTCCCTCGCTATTTGCTTCCGCCTCCGAACAGAAGGAACTTGTGCCATTAGACAGATGACAGATACTGGGATGGATTTAACATTGCACCGTGCATGGGAAAGCTGAGTTGACAGCGAAATCAAACACTCACACACACACACACACACACACACACACACCAAAAAAAAAAGAAACGTTGTCCTGGCGACTCGCAGGCATGAGTGTGGAGGACATCGTTCACACCGGCTGGCTTATCAAATCGCCCCCAGAAAGGAAATTAAGGCGCTATGTAAGTAAAGAAATGCTTTCAACTGTATCTGTGTATCCATTGAATATTAATTCCGCTCAGAAACTGCTACGGTTCAGATACGATGCAGAAACGGCACCCAGCGTTGGGCAGAAAGCACTTGAATTAATCAGCGATGGCTGGGACCTTGACAATATGTCACTGAATAATTCTAGCCGAGATAAATAATGTATTGGCCATTATTTATTTCGGGATTAGCATATATTGTCTTGCAACATGCAGCCCTTAAACCAGCGTCGTTGTTGAGCGTGTTGTTACGAAAGTTAATTGTCCTGAGCAGTTCTTTTTAATTTCCACCTGGGTTCAGGATTAGGGGCAGTCAGTGGGCTTTCTCTCTCCTCCTCACTACACAGCTTGAACTGTCCGCCTGATTTTTTTATTTTTTTTTACTGAGAAATTTGGGCGTCTTTTCAAAACATCACCAAATCGGAAACCGAGCCACAAGGTTACTGGCGTTCGTTCTCCAAGCTCTGATCCGACCAGAAAATACACACACACACACTGAAGGAGAACACGGTGGATGCATTGTGTTCACCGCGTTACAACTGTGCTTGGCTATGCGTTGGTTATATATAAATGGCACGGCTGAGCTCGCAAATGCTCCTCAACTCTCCTTGGACGCGTCAATAATTTGAAAACAATACCCGAGGTCACATGCGGCCGGCATTGAGAGATGACCTGTGGTAGATTCCTCGAGAATAGAGATCTCCACACTTTGAAGCAACGTTTGGGCAGGAGGGGGAGAGGTGGTTGTTGTTCTCCGTGACCTAATACTTACTAAGATATAAACATGATTAATTTGGCACTTCTTCGCTTGTGATCCTCGCCATATGCTGCATCCAGTCTGCTAACGTTTCATGAACATGACTCACAATTGCACCCGGGATCAGCGCTGCCGTGGGAAGGTCTCGAACGTCGTGGGTGGAAAGCAAAAAGAACGGTGTCACTTTATGTCATATGAACACATCTCACTAGCCTGACGCTAGTTACCCTCCCTGCCCACCTCTGCTAACGCACCTGTCACCATCAACATTAAAATATAGAATATATATATATAGATATGTCAAAATAAACACTTAAATTAAACCCTTCCATTTCATTCTCAGTTTACACTAACTAATCTTCCATAGCTTTGGCTGGTGAGACTTGAAAACAATACTCCAAAGTATTGGAGCAAGTCTGCTTTGGGGTAACGGTGTATGTGAACGTGTGAAATTCGATAACCAGTGGTGCTTTAGCACAGGTGGCGAGGCTGATCATTGTCTCAGCGAAGAGGGAGTGTGTGACTGAGTTATGCAAGGCAGTCTGCATGCCTTTGGCAGCCTCGACCGCCCTTGGAAGGCTGTCAAGCCCTGTCGAAGATATGCTCTCCAAAATAGTAATAAATAAAAACTCAGTCCTATGAAATCCCAGCTTTGGCGCCGATTGTGTTTTTAAAAAAATGCTGTAGGAAGGCAGGGAAACTTATTTGCAAATCAAAAACAACTTCACTCCACTGGTCACGCTGAACTTGTTGACGGAATCGCCTCCAGTCTCCGTCGCTTAAAACAACGGATTTTCATTCGACTATTTCTTTATTCCCACACGCAATGACCACTAATACACACACAGTATCCATATTCGCACAGTGCAGAAACGGGCCATTCGGCCCATCAGGACCATGCCGACTATTTCGCCCATGCACACGCATCCAGGATGGTAAATCTGCGGAATTCTTTGCCTCAGAAAGCTGTGGAGGCCAAGTCAATTGATATTTTTAAGGCGGAGATTGACAAATTCTTGATTAGTATGGGTGTCAGGGGTTCTGGGGCAAAGGCAGGAAAATGGGGTTGAGAGGGAAAGATAGATCAACCATGTGGTGTAGACTTGATGGGCCGAATGGTCTAATTCTGCTCCTAGAATTTATGAACGATTTCATTTGCCTACGTTCTGATTTCCCTCACCTTAACCTATATAACTGCTAAAAATGCCTCTAAAAAGTAGTGATTGTATCTGACTCCATAAACTGCCATTTCATGGAAAACAAGCCCAGCTTATCCAACCTGTTCCCAATAATTAATGTCCACCAATCCAAGTAAAGTATTTGTGAATCTCTCCTGCACTGTCTCCAAATTAAACACCTCCTTCCTATCTTGAGGGCATCAGAATTGCACACAATATTCTAAGTTTAGCCTGACCAGTGTTTTGTAAAGTTGCGACATAACTCTTGTAGAGGTGTACAAAATCATGAGAGGAATAGATCAGGTAGATGCACAGGGTCTCTTTCCCAGAGTAGGGGAATCGCGAATCAGAGGACATAGGTTTAAGTTGAGAGGGGAAAGATTTAATTGGAACCTGAGGAGTAAGATTTTCACTCAAATGGTGGTGGGTGCGTGGAATGAGCTGCCGGAGGAGGTAGTTGAGGCAGGTACTATCGCAAAATTTAAGAAACATTTAGACAGGTACTTGGATCGGACCGGTTTAGAAGGACAAACATGTTCCCGATGTTGGGGGACTCCAGAACCAGGGGCCACAGTTTAAGAATAAGGGGTAGGCCATTTAGAACGGAGATGAGGAAAAACATTTTCACCCAGAGAGTTGTGAATCTGAAGAATTCTCTGCCTCAGAGGGAGGTAGAGGCCAATTCTCTGGATGCATTCAAGAGAGAGTTAGATAGAGCTCTTAAAGATAGTGGAGTCAAGGGATATGGGGAGAAGGCAGGAACGGGTACTGATTGTGGATGATCAGCCATGATCACAGTGAATGGCGGTGCTGGCTCGAAGGGCCAAATGGCCTACTCCTGCACCTATTGTCTATTGTCTATAAATTCAGGCAGGTGGGACTAGTGTAGATGGGGCATGTTGGTCGGTGTGGGCAAGTTGGGCTGAAGGGCCTGTTTCCACGTTGTACGACTATTTCCCAACTTTTGCAATCTACTCTCTGATCTGTGAAGGCGAGCATGACATCTGCTTTCTACACCGTCCTATCCAGCTGTGTTAACACTTTCAGAGAACTGCGGACTTGGCCCTCTATAGTCCACTGTTCAGCTACATTCTTTAGTGACTTACCATTTACAGTCTATGTCTGACTTATTTCACTACCCAAATTGTTATACCTCACTTCTTCGTAGTAAATTCCATTTGCTGCACTCCACCCAATCTTCCGTCTGATTTATGTCATGTTTTGTTTAGTTTAGTTTTATTTTTTAGTTTAGAGATACAGTGTAGAAACAGGCACTTTGGCCCACCGAGTCCGTGCTGACCAGCAATCCCCGCACGCCAACACCACCCTACACACTAGGGACAATTTACAATTATACCAAGCCAATTCACCTACAAACCTGTACATCTTTGGAGTGTGCGGGGAAACCGGAGCTTCCCAGAGAAAACCCACGCAGGTCACAGGGTGAACATACAAACTCTGTAGAGACAGCACCCACAGGCAGGATCGAACCCGGGTCTCTGGCCCTGTAAGGCAGCAACTCTGCCTCTGTGCCACCATGCTGCCCTGTATCCCAGCCAGCGTTGCAAGTTGTCCACCTTTCAGCGGGGGTCAATTGGTGAAAATGAGCACAATGAAAAATGATAAATATTGCCCATTTTCAGAAGATGTGTAAAGTATCTTTCATGTCTCACAATTGTTATATGCTGTCCAAACTATGTAATCATTATATCTGAGTCATGGAGCAGATTATAAATAGAAGCTGCAAGACTTGGTCATGGAAGTTGTAGTATTTGCTTTTTCACAGGTACAGTGCTTATACAGAATGTATGAAGTCAAGCTATTGCACTTCCCAGGATGTTGAGCTTGGAAAGAGATGGGCCAATTGATACACAAGCTGTATCAAAGTATCCTTAAGCTATTTAGTTTCGTAAGGTATTTAGCTTATAAACAGGTTTCTATTGTCACTATGTGCAGGTAGATGGGACATAGAAACATAGAAACATAGAAAATAGGTGCAGGAGTAGGCCATTCGGCCCCTCGAGTCTGCACCGCCATTCAATATGATCATGGCTGATCATCCAACTCAGTATCCTTCTCTCCATACCCCCTGATCCCTTTAGCCACAAGGGCCACATCTAACTCCCTCTTAAATATAGCCAATGAACTGGCCTCAACTACCTTCTGCGGCAGAGAATTCCAGAGATTCACCACTCTCTGTGTGAATAAAGCTTTCCTCATCTCGGTCCTAAAAGATTTCCCCCTTATCCTTAAACTGTGACCCCTTGTTCTGGACTTCCCCAACATCGGGAACAATCTTCCTGCATCTAGCCTGTCCAACCCCTTAAGAATTTTGTAAGTTTCAATAAGATCCCCCCTCAATCTTCTAAATTCTAGCGAGTACAAACCGAGTCTATCCAGGCTTTCTTCATATGAAAGTCCTGACATCCCAGGAATCAGTCTGGTGAGAGTAAGTGTTCGACACAGACTAGAAGGGCCGAGATGGCCTGTTTCCGTGCTGTAATTGTTATATGGTTATATGGTTATATGAAGATATCTCTTCAGGTGCTATGTATAGGAAGGAACTGCAGATGCTGGTTTATACTGAAGATATATGCACAATGCTGGAGTAACTCAGGCAGCACCTCTGGAGAAAAGGAATAGGTGGCGCTTCTGGTCAGATCCCTTTTTCAGGTCCTCACTTCAGGTGCTGCCTTGCTACAGAGGTGATAAACAGCCAAGAATGTTATGGGCGGCATGGTGGCGCAGTGGTAGAGTTGTTGCCTTACAGCACTTAAAGCGCCAGAGTCCCGGGTTCGATCCCGACCACAGGTGCTTGTCTGTACGGAGTTTGTACGTTCTCCCCGTGACCACGTGGGTTTTCTCCGGGTGCTCCGGTTTCCTCCCACACACCAAGGACGTCCAGGTTTGTAGGTTAATTGGCTTGGTATAAAGGTAAAATTGTCCCTAGTGTGAGTAGGATAATGTTAATGTGTGGGGAGCGCTGGTCGGTGCGGACTCGGTGGGCCGAAGGGCCTATTGCCACACTGGAATTCTGCACTAATAGCTGAGAAAGTAAGAATGTAAAACGTAAGAAATGGAGAATAGATTTGATCATGAAGTCAAGCCTAAGGAAAACACACTTCCGAGCCATCAAGCATCCTTTTACTCTAATCGCATTTTATTCTCACCATATTCTCAACAGCTCCCTTAGACCCTACCACGCATCTACACACAAGGTGCAAACTACAATGACCAATTAACCAGCTAAGCGTCCCATCTTTGGAAACCGGAGAACCCAGAAGAAACCCCACGGCCACAGGAAGAACGTGCAAACGCTCGACAGACAATACCAGAGGTCAGGATTGAACCTAGGTCACTGGAGCTGTGAGGCAGCATCTCTACCAGCTGTGCCAGTGGGCTGCCCATGCCATTGTTCCACCCGTCCTTTAAATCTGTTCTAACATTCATGAAATGTAGAATCATGAGGGGCGTAGCTAAGGTGAAAGTTCGGGCAAGCAAAAACTAGAGGGCATAAAGTTAAGTTAAGAGAAACGAAAGATTTAAAGGGGACCTGAGAGGCAATTTCATCACACAGAGGATGGCAGGCAAGTGGAAAGAGCTGCTAAATGAAGTGGTAGAAGTGAGTATTACAGCATCTAAAAAGAAAGAAAAATGTTTAAAGGGAAATAGGCAAAACACAAGCAAACTAGATCAGATTGGCAATTTGGTCCGCATGGGGTGACTAGGGCAGAAGGGCCCGTTTTCGTGCTGTATAAAGGGCCTGTCCCACCAGGCGATTACCGGCGTCATCTCAGTGTCGCCAAAAGATTTTGAACATTTCAAAATCCAGCGGGGACAAAAAAATGTTGCGACACTTGAAAAAACACCGCGCGTCATACGACATCACGCCACGTCACCACCGCGTCGTGCCGCATCACGCCACGTCACCACCGCGTCGTGCCGCATCACGCCACAAATGTTTCGGTGACCTGATACGTCAGTCAATGATGCCGGCAGTCATCGAAAAAATCGGCAAGTGGGACAGGCCCTTAACTATGACTCTGTTCATTCAGAGCATCGCGGAGTCTGTATATCAATAGCACACAGCTCTATTGCAGGAAGGTCCAGATCAAATCACTTCAAAATGAACAGTCTAGAGAAGGGTCACGACCCAAAATATCACCTCAATTAAAATTAACCTAAACTAAACCAAACTAAGCGGCACGGTGGCGCAGCAGTAGAGTTGCTGCCTTACAGCACCAGGGACCCAGGTTCAATCCTGACCTTGGTTGCTGTCTGTACAGAGTTTGTACGTTCTCCCTGTGGGGTTTTCCCCGGGTGCTCCGGTTTCCTCCCACACTCCAAAGACGTAGAGGTTCATAGGTTAATTGGCTTCTGTAAATTATTCCTAGTGTGCAGGGCAGAGCTAATGTATAGGGAGATTGCTGGTCGGCACGGACCCGCTGCGCTGAAGGACCTGTTTCTACACTGTATCTTTAACGTCTATAGTCTAAAAGTCCAGTCTAAACTAAACTAAACTAAACTAAACTCTACTATCCATGTTCTTCATAGATGCTGCTTGACCTGCTGAGTTACCCCAGCACTTTGTGTCTTCTTTTTTGTAAACCAGCACCTGCAGTTCCTTGTATCTCAAGATGAACATAGAAGTTCTGAATATCCTCAGAGTTTCCTTATGCCCCTGTCCCACTTAGGAAACCTGAACGGAAACCTCTGGAGACTTTGCGTCCCACCCAAGGTTTCCGTGCGGTTGCCGGAGGTTGCAGGTGGTTGCCGGAGGTTGCAGGTAGTGGAAGCAGGTAGGGAGACTGACAAAAACCTCCGGGAACCTCCGGGAACCGCTCAGTTCAGGTTTCCTAAGTGGGACAGGGGCATTAGTGTCCTCTGGACAGCACTCTGAGACAGGGCTCTTCCTCCAGTCCAGTTGCCAAGCATCAACTTCTTGCAGTATCTTAGCTATTGCCCTGGAGAATTTTGCTGACCCTGCACTCAACTTAACCTGACTCAGGTCAGCAAGCATTAATTTCAGTGGAGTGGAACGACAGCTAAGCAAAAGATGTAAAGTCCAGGTCATTTACATTTTCTGTAACTTAGGTATATTTAAACATTAACTTAAAACAACAAAATGTATTAAAATACATGAAAGTGTTTACCACTCTTTTGTGTTGCTTTTAAAAAATAAGTTTAAAGCAAGGTAATAATATATCAGGTTTTTAATAGTATGTTTGATTTTTAATGGTACTTTAACTTTTGTTTGTAATGCTTATGAATGTCACCATTCCAAGCTCGTTGACTGAAATAAACTTGGCTATCATGTCATGACTAGGGGAATGCTTGTTATTTATGGTGGGAGTCGCTTAAAGATAGCGGAGTCAGGGGATATGGGGAGAAGGCAGGAACGGGGTAGTGATTGGGGATGATCAGCCATGATCACATTGAATGGCGGTGCTGGCTCAAAGGGCCGAATGGCCTACTCCTGCACCTATTGTCTATTGTCTCTAGGCTGTTCTAGGCTTTGCTGTTCAGAGACCAGGTTTGAAGACCAAGTTTATACAAAATCTGCTTCAGATAGATGGAATCTAGGTGGGTGCAGGGACAACGTATAGGAGAATAAAAAAGACACAAAGTGCTGGAGTAATTCAGCGGGTCAGGCAGCATCTCTGGAGAACAGTTTCGTTTAGTTTAGGGATACAGCAGGGGAACATGCCCTTTGGCCCACCGAGTCTGCACTGACCAGTGATCCCCGCACATTAACAATAACCTACACACATTTATACCAAGCGCAGCGATAGAGTTGCTGCCTTACAGCGAATGCAGCGCAGGAGACCCGGGTTTGATCCCGACTACGGGTGCTGTCTGTACAGAGTTTGTACGTTCTACCCATGACCTGCGTGGGTTTTCTCAGAGATCTTCGATTTCCTCCCACACTCCAAAGACGTACAGGTTTGTAGATTAATTGGCTTGGTAAATGTAAAAAACTGTCCCTAGTGTGCGTAGGATAGTGTTAATATGCGGGGGTCACTGGTCGGCACGGACCCGGTGGGTCGAAGGGCCTGTTTTCGCACTGTATCTCTAAACTAAACGAAACTAAACTAATTAACCTACAAACCTGTATGTTTTTGGAGTGTGGGAGGAAACCGAAGATCTCGGAGAAAACCCACGTGATCACGGGGAGAACGTACAAACTCCATACAGACAGCGCCCTAGTCAGGATCGAACCCGGGTCTCTGCTGCTGTAAGCAACTCTACCGCAGCACCACCGTGCCACCACAGTTTCAGAATGGGACCCTTCTTCAAAAGTAAGATGTGGAGGTGGTCTGCTGTACTTCAGTGTGGATTGGACATAAATATGGTGGTTTAGAGTTGCTGCCTCACAGAGCCAGGGACCTGGGTTTGATCTTGGCGACAGATGCTGGCAACAAAAGCTTTCCACTGTACCTCGGTACACGTGATAATAAACTAAATTGAACTGAACTGAACTGTCCATACGGTGTTTGTACGTTATTCCCGTGACCTGCGTGGGTTTTCTCTGGGATCTCCGGTATCTTCCCACGCTCCAAAGATTTACAGGTTTGAGGGCTGATTGGCTCGGTAAAATTGTAATTGTCCCTAGTGTATAGGATATCGTTAGTGGGCAGGGATCGTTGGTCGGCATGGACTCATTGGGCCGAAGGGCCAGTTTTGGTGCTGTATCTCTAAATGAAACTAAACTAAAATATCTTGGCAACCAAACGTGGTCCGTTGCCTGTTAGTTGTGAACGCCATTGCTGTGCCTTGTCCACTTTCTCCTTATGGTCATTTTACTTTGATTCACTTAGCATCTAAAAATCTATTGATCTCAGTCACAAATATAAATGACCCCCAGGGATGGATTTCTTCAGAATAAAGAAACTTCTCCTCGTTTGTGTAAATGGCTGGCAACACTGTCCTGATCTATACCTTTTCATAAGTTCATACATTCATAAGTTCAAAGAGCAGAATTAGGCCATTTGGCCCATCAAGTTTACTCTGTCATTCAATTATGGATGATCTATCTTTACCTCTCAACCCTATTCTTCTGCCTTCTCCCCATAACCCCTGCTATCCTTCCTGCCTTACATCTCCAGAGGCCCGGGTTCGATCCTGGCTTCAGGTGCTGTTTGTACGGAGTTTGTACGTTCTCCCTGTGACCTCGTGGGTTTTTCCCGGGTGCTCTGGTTTCCTCCCACACTTAAAAAAATTACAGATTTGTAGGTTAATTGGCTTCGGTAAAATTTTAAATTTTCGCTAGTGTGTAGGATAGTGTTAATGTACGGGCTGATCGCTGGTCGTCGCGGAGTTAGTGGGTCGAAGGGCCTGTTTAGGCACTGTATCTCCAACGTCTAAAGTATCACCTGTTTAATTACATCTTTCTTTGCATGTGCTGGTCAAAATTGTACATTTAACAAGCTGTGGCCTGACGAGTTTCGTACAGTTCCAGCTTAACATCTTGGTAATAATACTAATAAAGGAAAATATCCCACATGCTTAATAATCATCTTCTCGATCTGACCTGCTGCCTTTAAATATCTGTGGACTTTATTGCTTATTATCTTAGATCAGGTCATATCAGACTAGTGTATTGTGATATAGATCAGGGAGCAATGAAATTCCTTGTTCACATGAAGGTCACAATGGATGTGCAGAAATCATAAATACATCAATAACTCCAATCAAGATACAAAATACCAAAATGTTAGAGCCATAGAGTGATACAGTGTGGAAACAGGTCCTTCGGCCCAACTTGCCCACACGAGCCAACATGCCCCAACTACTTTAATCCCACCTGTCCGCGTGTGGTCCATATCCCTCCAAACCTGTCCTATCCATGTGCCTATCTAACTGTTTCTTAAATGTTGGGATAGTCTCAACTACCTCCTCTGGCAGCTTGTTCCATTCATCCAACACCCTTTGTGTGAGAAAGTTACCCCCTCAGATTCCTCTTAAATCTTTTCCCCTACAATTTAAACATATGTCCTCTGATCGTCCATTCGTCTACTCTGGGCAATAGACTCTGTGCATCTACCCAATCTTTTCCTCTTATGATTTTATACACCTCTATAAGATCATCCCCCATCCTCCTGCGCTCAAATTGTTGTTGTTGCACTATCCTCTCACTATCTTCCATTTGTTCTTTATTCCCTGATCTAGTTGCTATTCTCTACACCATCATCAGTAGCCACTGCATCCCTCCCACCCCAACTCACCACCGCCCCCCCCCACTCTCTTCCCTGTCCTCCTCCTCCCCCACCTTCTCCCAGGTCGCTACTCTCCAAATGCCATAAGCTCACACTTCTCTGAATCACACTCCATTTACCACTTTGTTTTTCAACTAATCAGACCGTTTATATGTCTCACGGTATAAAGCTTATCTCCTCACTATCAACCATGTGGGTGATTTCTGTATCATTGTAAACTATTTTTAATGCTTGTTACGTTTAACCCTAAATCATTAAGAGACAATAGACAATAGACAATAGGTGCAGGAGTAGGCCATTCGGCCCTTCAAGCCAGCACCGCCATTCAATGTGATCATGGCTGATCATCCCCAATCAGTACCCCGTTCCTGCCTTCTCCCCATATCCCCTGACTCTGCTCTTTTTAAGAGCCCTATCTAGCTCTCTCTTGAAAGCATCCATAGAACCGGCCTCCACCGCCCTCTGAGGCAGAGAATTCCACAGACTCACCACTCTCTGTGAGAAAAAGTGTTTCCTCGCCTCCGTTATAAATGGCTTACTCCTTATTCTTAAACTGTGGCCCCTGGTTCTGGACTCCCCCAACATCGGGAACATGTTTCCTGCCTCTAGCGTGTCCAAGCCCTTAACAATCTTATATGTTACAATGAGACCCCTCTCATCCTTCTAAACTTGAGAGTGTCCATTGTCTCAGCATATGACAGTCCTGCCATCCCGAGAATTAACATTGTAAACCTAAGATTATTATTCTCTGTCAATGATAACAGCTTCATGATCCCTGCCAGAACCTGTCTCTCTGAAATTATTAATGTTATTTAAAACATTCCTGCTTCCTCTTGATCATTTGGTTCAGCATAATATGAAATTTTCCTCACTGATGTCCTGGTAACACATGAATGGTGCCTTTCCATTGGGGTCCACTGGCAGATTAGTTGACTAATATTTTAATGGATGAATTATTAAGTTAGATTTTGGAACTATGTAGATCTCGAATTATTTCAACCAGGGACTAACAACGCCCAATGTTGAACAGTGTTTTCCAGTCCTATTTCACAAATAGAATTTGCAGCCTATGTTTGAGAAGTGTGGGACTTTATGAACTTTAAGCTTTGGAAGGAGTCTTCTGATGTGTGCAGTAAATATTCTATGCAACAAAATGTTTTAGTGTAAAATAACTGCAATGTGTGCTGTGCAGTGTTGTAGAGGTAGAGTTGCTGCCTTACAGCGCCAGAGACCCGGGTTCAATCCTGACTACAGGTGTTGTCTGTACAGAATTTGTACATTGTCCCTGTGACCATGTGGGTTTTCTCCAGGTGCTCCAGCTTCTTCCCACACTCCAAAATCAGTCTACCCACAGGCTTGTAGACTGATTGCCTTCAGTTTTAAAAAAAAGGTAAATTGTCCCTAGTGTGGAGGATAGCGTTAAGTGTGAGCGGGGATCGCTGGTCGGCACGGACTCGGTGGGCCGAAGGGCCTGTTTCCGTGCTGTATCTCCAAATTAAACTAAACTACGACAGAGGCGTGTCTCAGGTACAGAATAGACCTGGGTGCAATATTAAAAACACCAGTTTAATTTATCCTTCTGGAGTTATGAGCTTGATCATTTTTCTGGAGATGAAGAGACTGCTGAGCGCAGGCTGTCAAGCAAGGCAACATTTCGAGAAGGATTTGTCCCACGGATTTGGAAAGCCTCCACTGTACCCACACTGAGGACCAGTGTGCTGTGCATTTCAAAGCGGTTAAATGCCTCGGTACACTGATGACGTCAATAAGCTCTTATTATTTCAAAAGACATCTGAAGCTCTTGCTGTGTTAATCACAGATGAGTTCATGTGTCGCTTTTTCTTCAGTACCAGGGAGAAATTTAATTCTAGGAGTCAGGTGAAATGTGGATTTGATTCTCAGTCAAGATGTGAAGTGCAGTAAGATAAATTTAGACAGTAACAGCTCATTTTAAAGTTAAATGTATAGAAATGTTGCGGTTATATTCATCGTGCATAAGTTCGTGCTACATATTGTGTGTGGTACCATCTATTTGGTTAGAGTCACAGAGTCATACAGTGTGGAAACAGGCCCTTCGGCCCAACTTGCCCACATCGGCCAACAATGTCCCAGCTACCCTAGTCCCACCTGCCTGCAATTGTCCCATATCCCTCTAAACCTGTCCTATCCATGTACCTGTCTAATTGTTTCACAAATGTTGCAACAGCCCCTGCCTCAACTACCTCCACCCTTTGTGTGAAAAAGTTACCCCTCACATTCCTATTAAATCTTTAAGAAGGAACTACAGATGCTGGAAAATCAAAGGGACACAAAAATGCTGGAGAAACTCAGCGGGTGCAGCAGCATCTATGCAGCGAAGGAAATAGGCAACGTTTCGGCCCGAAACGTTGCCTATTTCCTTCGCTCCATAGATGCTGCTGCACCCGCTGAGTTTCTCCAGCATTTTTGTGTACCTATTAAATCTTTCCCCCTTCCCCTTTACCGTATGTCCTCTGATCTTCAATACCCCTACTCTGGGCAAGAGACTCTGTCCTTCGAAGTTATGAGGTGCATGCCATGCAAGACAGGCCTCATAAGTAAATGAATGGGAGGTTTATTTATGCATGTGTCTGATCGGTAGAGATGCTCATGCAGGGGAGGATGAGAGTTATCTGGACTTTCTTGGCTGACTGCTGGTAAACTGTGGTGTTTTAGATTGTAATGTGGAGAGGCTTGCATTATTTTAGAATGAGGTCTATGATTTACCCAACTCCTTCTGAAAGGTGGACAACAAGTGCCGGAGTAATTAGGTGAGCCAGGCAGCATTTCTGGAGAACATGGATAGGTGATGTTTCACATCGGGACCCTTCTTAGACTGAAGAAGTTTTACAATCCAAAGTGTCACCTATCCGTGTTCTCCAGATATGGTGCCTGACCTGCTGAGACTCCAGCACTCAGTGTCCTTTAGTAGAAACAAGGGTTTCTCCTCCTTCTGAAAGTTGTTCTTCCATCATTTATAGGTTTAAACAGTAGCTATCATGCTAACTACGCCTCTCTCCTCTGCTCTGGTGGGAGACGCATTGGTTGTGCAGTTTTGGCTCCAGAAGTGCCTGGCATTTCAGTCTATCTTGGAATGATTCAGTCTGTCTTTTGCATGTAAAACCACCAGGAAAATGACTCGTCATCCTTAACTGTCGTGGTGGGCCTGCAATCATGAGAATCCAGCAATAATGGCAAATCGCAGTGCCTGAGATGCCACCTGTTCTTACTGAAATAAAAATATGCAAAATAATGTAATTGCGCAAGCAATGCATGGCTGATCTCTGATGCAGCAGCGAGAAGCAGCAGAGACCATCTGCATATATTTGAAACAATATTGTGGTGTGGACATTCAGAGGCAAGGTTGCCATGACCCCCACAGAGAGAGCAGAGCAGCTCTATCCAAAACCTCGAGCCTAAACCGTTAGGGTAGAAATGTACATTGTATGAATGGCGTGAGAAATGCTTGGCATGCTAACGTGCTTGATCCAACTCCCAGGAGGTGATTTTATATGGAAATGCTTGTTAGTGCGACCTAACCCAGGTTCAACTGCTTTCATGCACAATTTATGTTCCAGATTGTCTAATATCCTGCCAATACCGTTTTCCAATTCCTCATGCCACTATTTAGTTTTTAACTCGTATTAATGTTACAAATTTTGAATGATCTTTAAAACCAATCACCTGGTTTTCTTGTCGGCACAAGGAACCATAGATTACTGAAAAGGGACACAAAGTGCTGGAATCACTCAGCGGGTCGTCCATGTTCTCCAGAGATACTGCCTGATCCGCGGAGTTACTCCAGCGATCATCACGTTCACCAGCACTGTCCTGCACACGAGAGACAAATTTACCAAAGCCAATTAACCTACAAACCTGTACGTCTTTGAAGTGTGGGAAGAAGCCGGAGCTCTGGAGAAAACCCACAAGGTCACAGGGAGAACGTACAAACTCCATACAGGCAGCAGCTGTAGTCAGGATCCAAGCCGGGTCTCTGGTGCTGTAAGGCAGCAACTCTACCGCTGCCCCACCATGCCGCCCAAACACTACAACCTCCAAATAAGCTCCAAGCTACATAGACTTGGGGGCATTGTTTTTGTTGTTGCACTATTATCATCTGTGTGTATATATATAAACAAACAAACGATAATCTGTGTTGAATCCTGACTACCGGGGTAGAATTCAAAATATATATATATACTGAACTTCATTTATTGTGGTTTATTATGATGTACCGTGTTTATAAAGGACTATGTTTTCCTGTTTGTTGTGGGGTTGCAAGTAAAAATATCATTGTTCTCTTTTGGGACGCATGATAATAAAACACTCTTGACTCGAGTTAGGCTCCAGTGAAGTGCTTAATGATGTGCTGATATAAAGTCAATTCATTCCAATTCATTGTGAGAAATGAATGTAAAATAAAGATAAATAAAGTAATGGCAAAATGGTGAAATCACAGATTTTCTAACGTTTTCTGAACTCATCAGTTTATTTGTGTCAACTGGTTGAGTTTGGAAGATAGAGTTTCCCTGTGTTCATTAGTGGAGAGAAATGCTTGTTAATAATTCAAGGTAGCAGCACGCTGCTTGCATCATCAGACATCTATGTGGAGTAAAGTGCAATGGTGGCCACATTGTTGACGGCATTAATGCATTTCCACTGAGAGTGTGATTGAGAAGAGACAGCTCTTTCCCTCAGCAAAGGAGCAGGAGATACAAATAAGAAATTGCAGATGCTGATTTTGGGTGCTAAATGTAACTTTTAGTTTAGTTTTAGGGACACAGTGCGGAAACAGGCCCTTCGGCCCACCGAGTCCGCACCGACCAGCGATCCCCGCACATTAGCACTACCCTGCACACACTAGGGACAATATCATTTTTACATTTACACCAAGCCAATTAACCTACAAACCTGTACCTCGTTGGAGTGTGGGAGGAAACCGAAGGTCTCAGAGAAAACACACACAGGTTACAGAGAGAACGTACAAACTCCGTACAGACAAGCACCCCTGGTCAGGATCGAACACGGGTGGGTCTCTGGTGCTGCAAAGCCACCACTTGATCCACCACTACTTCACCATGCCATCCTTTTCTTCCCTTACGGACATTATGAGGGGCATAGATGGTGTAGATTATAGTATATTTTTTCCCAGAACAAGAAGGCATGGTTAATCAAGGGTAAGAAGTTCAGAGGGAATTAGCAGCGGATTTTATTCACCCAGAGGGTGATTGGAATCAGGAATACACTTCCTGATGGAGTTGTGGAGAGAGGTACTCCGAGAACACACAAGAAGCATCTAGACGACAACTTGAATAGCCAAGGCACAAAGGGATCCACACTTGGTTAGGAAAATAAGATTGGTATAGATAGGGAAACAAGGAACAACAGCTGCTGGTTTACAAAATAAAACACTGAGTATTGGAGTTATTCAGTGAGTCTAGCAGCATCTCAGGAGAACATAGGCGACGTTTCAGGTCGGAACCCTTCTTTGAACCCCAGAGTCTGAAGAAACGTCCCAACCCGAAAATTCACCTATCCATGTTCTCTATGAGATGCTGCTTGACCCGTAGGACAGGTTTGGAGGGATATGTACTGAATGCAGGCAGGTGGGACCAGTGTAGCTGGGACATGTTGGCCAGTGTGGGCAACTTGGGCCAAAGGGCCTGTTTCCACACTGTATGACTAAGACTACAGAATAATAAATGTCTTAAAATACTTTGTAATTGAATTGAAGACAAAATGTGGATTTGCTCATTTTGCCAGGCCAAATCCACAAATTATATTGTTTTGAGAACGCTATCTTATCAGTTGAGGACCAATTATTTCTACAGAACATGTATCTCGAAAAGCATTTTATATCAACTAATACCATAGGTTTGAACGATACATATGGTTGAGGTAGATTAATTTGAAGTTCCTTAATTTACTACTAGTTTCCCTAAAGTAGTTCCCTTTCTGTTTAATTGTTCAGTGGTCATAGCAATGCTTATTCTTGGAATAGGTTTCCCATAACAACAGAAATAAAATTAGAAGCTTAAATAAGAGGGTATTTGAGGAGACCGCTTGTGGGTTAATCTATTAAATTTTGCACTTTGAGGTGGGTTTGCCCATCCAGTGACAAATGTCTATTACATACCCCAAACCTCAAAGCAGCCTGCCAAGTTTCTGACTGCTAAATAAATGTGCTTCTGGGCAGTAAAACGTTCAGTTTCCAGTAAACCAGGAGGAACTCCTCAAAGCAGTTCCAGTTTGAAGGGCCTGTCGCTTAATTTCTGATTTTGAGAAATACGGCACCTGCGTTTTAAAAGGAAGTTGCATTGTACGCAGCTGGCAAACGGAAAAAAAAATACAGCATTTAGTATATCGCCATTCTGAGCGTTTTATGAAAATGTTAACCCTTTGTCAGCTTATTATTTTTGTTGTAAAGGAATCAAGAGTCAAGAGTGTTTTATTGTCATATTTCCCAGACAGAATAATGAAATTCTTACTTGCAGCAACTTTACTTGCAGAAAGTTGCAGAACTTTCAGTTCTACAACTGAATATGTAAACATACTACTCTGTAGACAATATAATAAAGGAGAAAAAATGTTCTGTATACACTGTGTGTGTATATATATATATATATATATATATGTCTATGTATGTCTAAGTACGTATATATATGTGTGTGTGTATGTGTGTGTGTGTGTATATATATATATATATATATATGTGTGTGTGTGTGTGTGTGTATATATTTATATATAATGTCTATGTATGTCTAAGTACGTGTATATATGTGTGTGTGTGTGTGTGTGTGTGTGTGTGTGTGTGTGTGTGTGTGTGTGTATATATATATATATATATATATATATATATATATATGAATATATATATTATGTATATATATTATGTATATATATATACATAAAATCAAACAATATTAGTGCAAAAAGACAAAACTAATGCCTCCAAAGGCTATGTAGTTCATTCTCTAAAATAATTAGCTATTAGTTCTGTTTTGCCTTTTAATTTTCTCTATTCTGACACTTAACGTTTAGTAAGGTTCCATCTCCAGGATAAATAAGGATCCCCAGCAAGGTTCCTATCCAAATATTCTTCTAACACTGGTTTTTCCACTTCATTTTTTTGTTTTGAAAATTCCTCACTCTGCACCTCAACATTGTCCAAGTTTTTTCCATGTTATGGATATGGAGGGAATGTAGGGATATTGTTTATGTGCAGGTAGATAAGATATGCAGGTTTGTAAATTAATTGGCTTCTGTGAATTGTCCCTAGCGTGTAGGACAGTGTTAGTGTGCGGGGTGATCGCTGGGCGGTGCGGACTCGGTGGGCCGAAGAGACTGTATCCACGCTGTATCTCTGAAGTCTAAAGATGGTCTTGGCATCATATTCAGCACAGACGTGTGGGCCGAAGGGCCTGTTCTTGTGCTGTACCGTTCTACCTTCTATCTTAAATGCTCTTATCTCTTCAGAACCAAAAATAATTATCCACTTCATAATCATTTATTCTTGAAAGGATATTTGATCAACTTTAGAGGCAATCTTAATCTTGCTTAATGTTGCCTTTTGGTGGTTCATTTCAGTGCACAGTAGGATTTTATTTAAGCAAAATATAGGGTTAAAACTATCTGTACAGTCTTACTCCCACAAAAACAAATGTAGACAAAAGATAAAGAGGAAAGGACTATGGGAGGTTCCTTTTCGCAGTAAAAGGAATTCAAAACATGTTTTTCTCCTTTCTTTAACGTATAAGTAACTGATGCAGTTATCTGGAACTTGGGGCTGCTTCATACTCTGGTCCACTTTCTGATTATGGAGATATTACAATGACTGGCAAAAATCACACTTGCATGAGTCACTGGTAGCAAGAACATTTGGCATAAATTGCATAAATTGGAAGATAGTGCTCATAAACAAATGAGCCAATTTAGGAACCCCATGACAGGCGTATGTAAATATTTCAGAGTTTCACAGTACTTTAAGCAGATTTCTTGTTATGCTGATCATGATTGGGGTTTTCCAAGTCAGACAAGATGTTGGTGAGGAGCATCTGGAGTATTGTGTTCAGTTTTGGAATAGGAAGGAGATGGATAGGGCAGCACGGTGGCTCAGCAGTAGAGTTGCTGCCTTACAGCGTTAACATGGTCAGAAACCCAGGTCCGATCCCGACTTTTGTTTCCTCCCACACTTCAAAGACGTACAGGTTTGTAGGTTAATTGGCCTGGTATAAATGTAAATTGTCCCTAGTCTCTGTAGGATAATGTTAATGTACAGGGATCGCTGGTCGGCATGGACTCGGTGGGCCGAAGGGCCTGTTTCCATGCTGCATTTCTAAATTAAGCTGGAAAGAGTGCAATGAAGATTTACGAGGATGTCAAGGGCCTGAGCTATAGGGAGAGATTGGGCAACCTAGACACCTAGAGGCTAAAGGGTGATCTTATAGAGGTGAATAATATCATGAGGGAAATTGATATCGTGAATGCACTGTGTCTTTTACCCAGGGTAGGGGAATCAAGAACCAGATGACATACGTTTAAGGTGAGAGGGGAAAGATTTAATAGGAACCTAGGGCAATGTTTTCGTTCAAAAAGTGATAGGTATAAGGAAGGAGCTGCCAGAGGAGGTAGTTGAGGCAGGTACAATAACAACATTGAAAAGACACTTGGACAGGTACATGGATAGAACATCTTTAGAGAGATACAGGCCAACTCTGGGCGAATGGAACTAGCTTAGATGGGACATCTTGGTTGGCATAGACAACTTGGGCTGAAGGGCCTGTTTTGACTCTATGATTCTATGACTTTACTGGGAAAGTGTGCAGCTGATCAATGGGTGGCTTTGGAAAGAATTTGCTAAATAATAAGTAGCCGAAGAAATATATTTGTTTACCACCAACAGCAGCTTGGATTTATGTAGCCATGTTATCATTGCAAAATATCCCTTTGCGCGTCACAGATGCATTATTAAACAAATAATTTGATACCAAGTGACAAAGAAATATATTAGAACAGGTTGCATTTCACGGTAAAACGTTTAACCATGTGGAGCTTCTTAAAGGAGAAGAGACTTAAAGATGAAGTTTCAGAATTTAGGGTTCGGACTGTTAGAAACGTGTTCACCAGTACTTCATTCATGGCAATGGAAACAAAATTGCTTGCTGTCAGTATATGTAGTTGTTCCTTCTGGGATTTCTGTCACAGTTGGTGAGATAATATTGATCAGCACAACATGACGTTTACAAATAGCGGATGGAACTTGCAAGAACCTAGAGCAGCCACAGGACACAATGCAAAGAGCAACAAACGAGAAACCCATTCCAATGGCTCTTCATTCAATTTCCTCCCTGGTCCCTTATCCTGCTCAAAGAGTCATAGAGTCCTACAGCGTGGGAACAGGCCCTTCAGCCCAACTTGCCCACACCGACCAACACTGGTCCCTGCATCTGCCTGCGTTTGGCTCGTATTCTTTTAAACCTCTCCTATCCATGTACCTGTCCAAATGTTTTCTAGACATTGGGATAGTACCGGCCTCAACCATTTCCTTTAGACTTTAGACATACAACGTGGAAACAATCTTTCCGGTCCACGGAGTCTACGCTGACCAGTGATCCCCATGTACTAGCAATATTCTACACACTTTGGGAAAATTTACTATTTTTACCAAAGACAATTAACCTACAAAACTGTATGTCTTTAGAGTGTGGGAGGAAACCAGAGCACCCTGAGGAAACCCACACGGTCACAGGAAGAACGTACAAACTCCATACAGACAGCACCTGTGGTCAGGATCGAACCTGAATCATTCCTCCCTCAACTTAAACCTACGTCCTCTGGTTCTTGATTCCCCTACTCTGGGTAAAAGACTGTGCATCTACCCTATCTATTCCCCACATGATCATATACACCTCATCCACCTGCGCTCCAAGGAATAAAGTCCTAGCCTGCTCAACCTCTCCCTATAGCCCAGGCTCTTGGGTCCTGGCAACATCCTCGTAAATCATATTTCTCTCTTTTCTTTTATATAAACTCTCTCCTCAATCTCTTAGCAATTCTCATTCACCTTTAAAAATTCATCGGATTAACCGGACATTCAGTTAGCTTTTCTTCCTCTTTTCTGAGCATTTTTTCCCCGTCTATATCAAAGTGCCACATCTGGGGTGAGATAAACAAAGTGCAGAGAAACTAGATGATGTTTCTGCTGGGGATAAAATTATTCCTCCCCCTGACTTTCAGCAATTTCTGTAAAGACTTTTAATTATTCATATTCTGTGACTTATTTGAATAACAGATATCAAGTAGGGAGATTTCCAATTTGACTCAGTCTAGCAACGATGATAGAAATCAGCACGGGATGGGTAAGAAAGGTTCAGAAAGGTTTGGGCCAAATGCAGGCAAAGGCGGCTAACATGGTGGCACAGCGGTAGAGTTGCTGCCTCACAGTGCCAGAGACCCGGGTTCAACCCTGACTATGGATGCTTGTCTGTAAAGTTTGTACGTTCTCCCCGTGACCTGCGTGGGTTTTCTCCGGGGCTCCGGTTTCCTCTCACAGTCCAATGACATACAGGTCTGTAGGTTGATCGGCTTTGATTAAAAAGAATGGTAAATTGCCCCTTGTGTGTAGGATAGTGTTAAGTGTGTGCGGGGATTGCTGGTCGGTGTAGACTTGTTGGGTTTTCTCCAAGTGCTCCGCTTTCCTCCCACACTCCAAAGACACACAGGTCTGTACGTTAATTGGCCTGTTACCATTGTAAATTGTCCCTAGTGTGTGTAAAACTAGTGTTAGTGTGCTGGTCAGCGCAGACTCGGTGGGCCAAAGGGCCTGTTTCTGAGCTGTGTCCTTAAACTAAACTTAAATGGAGCATCTTGGTGGCATGGATGAGACGGGCCGAAGGGCCTGTTTCCCATGCTGTTTGACTATGACTTTCTACGACTCTTGGAGTTTGAATCACCAATCACCCTCACTGCTTTGAGTAGTGGAAAAGAAAACACATCCATGGCCTTTGCTGGAGAATGCACAAAACTCCACGTGTATGAGCAAAAAGTGAAATGTCAGCCTCCGTGTGAAGAAATAAGTAACTGCAGATGCTGGTCAATGACACAAAGTGCTGGAGTATCTCAGCAGGTCAGACAGCATCTCTGAAGAACATGGATGATAGGTGATGTGTTTCTATGTTATTGTTGTTCTCGCCTCAACTACCTCCTCTGGCAGCTCCTTCCATATACCCATCACTTTCTTAATGGAAACATTGCCCTACATTCCTATTAAATCTTTCTTCTCTCACCTTAAACCTATCTCCTTTGGTTATTGATTACCCTACTCTGGGTATATGACTGTGCATTCCCTATATCAATGTTCCACGTGATATTATGCACCTCTATAAGATCACCCCTTAGCATCCAGCTCTACAAGGAACAGGGTCCTAGGGTCCCATGACAGTCCCAGTCTCATTTGGGAATAGTTCCCCTCTATGACAACTTTATTAGCCTTATAGCATCCTGCAATCTCTTGGCATATTTTCTCCCATTGATTGGGGGTCTGTAGTACATTCCCAACAATGGGAGCATCGCTGTTTTATTTCTTGTCTCCACTCATACAGACTCGCCAGATGAACCATCAGTAATGTCTTCTAGGACCACTGCCGAGGCATTCTCTTGAGTCAATAAGGCCGACACCCACTGCTCTTTTACCCCCACCTCTACCTCTCCTGTAGCACCTGTAGCCTGGAACATTAAGCTGCCAGTCCTGTCCCTCTCTCATGTCAGGTTTCTGTAATGGCGATAACATCCTAGTCGCATGTACTTATCCACACCCTGCATTCATCCGCCTGTTCTTTGTGTGAAGCAGTTTGTTCCGTCTACAGACTGGATTCTAGACTTTACTTTAGATTTTAGACTTTAGAGACACAGCATGGAAACAGGCCCTTCGGCCCACCGAGTCCGCGCCGACCAGCGATCACTCCGTACACTAACATTCCCGACACACTCGGCACAATTGACTAGTTTAACGGAGCCGACTAACCTACAAAGCTGTACGCCTTTGGAGTGTGGGAGGAAACCCGAAGCACCCGGAGAAAACCCACGTGGTCACAGGGAGAATGTACAAACTTTGTACAGATAGCACCCAAGGTTAAGGGCCTGTCCCACATGGCGATTTTTTTCGGCAACTGCCGGCGTCATTGACTGACGTATCAGGGTCGTCAAACGATTTCGAACATTTCAACATCCAGAGTCGACAAAAAAAATGTTGCAACACTCGAGGAGACACCGCGCTTCAATACGCCATCACGCCGCGTCACACCGCATCTGGCCGTGACCTTTTCGGTGACCTGATACGTCAGTCAATGATGCCGACAGTCGCCGAAAAGATCGGATCAAACCCTGGTCTCTGGCACTGAAAGGCAGCAACACTACCCCTGCACCTCTGTGCTGCTTTGGGGGATTTCATAGATTTGTTAGTAGCACAATAACCGTGTGGATAAATAAATCCCAAACCGCAGCACCTCAGGCAACTTTCAACGTGTATATAATTATTGAAATGTTGAGATGTTAAATTAAGATGAGACCACGCAGAATGCAGAAAAGCAGGCTTGGGCAATCCTGGCCAACACGGCTGACATTGTTGATATCAGTTGCTGAGAATTTATTCTGTGTGCCTTGATAGACTCCATAAGTAGATCAGTTGTAGGAATAGTATTTATCACATTTTACGCAGTATTGCCCTGACTTTTAAGGCATGCATTACTCTCTGTGAAGTGAATGTATGCAGTAACTGCAAGCATTTGCAGTGGGCTGAATTTTACAATGCATAAAGTGTACACTAGTGATTTCATGGAAAAGCAAAATAACAGAAGTGAAGTCAATTTAGCCAACAGTTTTGACTTCACTATTTACAACTGTGTTAGTCCTTTCTCATCCACACAAGATTGTCCTGTTTCTCTGTAATAACATTTTGGATTAGTTTCATACAGACCCTTGGCCCAACTTGCCCACGCCGTCCAAAAAGCCCCATCTACACTAATCCCACTTGCCTGTTTGACCCGCATCCCTCTAAACCTATCCTGCCCATCTACCTGTCTAAATGTTTCTTAAACTTTGTGATGGTACCTGCCTCAACTACTTCCTCCGGCTGCCCGTTTGTGTAAAAATGTTACTCCTCAGGTTCCTATTAAGTCTTTCCCCCCTCACCTCCTTAAACCTCTGTCCTCTGGTTCTCGATTCACCTGCACTAGGTGAAGGACTCTGTGCGTTTACCCTATATTTTCCCCTCATGATCTTGTACACCTCTCCAAGGGTGATTGAAGGAAGACAGTACCAGCCTGCTCAGCCTCTCCCAAAAGCTCAGGCTCATGAGTCCTGGAAACATCCTTGTAAAACATTCCTGCACCCTTTCCAGCTTGACAATATTTGGGAAGTTGTTCTGGGATATGAATCTATTTGCGGCGGTAGATGTCATCCTGGGAAAGGTCTTGTGTGAGGTTTTGGAAGTGGAACGGACATAATACCCCTCTATAATAATTAAGGTTGTGAACATGGTTTATGTGTGTAACGTGCATGCACTAGGTTAAAATTACATTTAAAAAAAAACATATTTAACTTCTTGTACATGCCACTGATCATGGGTCGAACTCTGACCAGGAATTTATGTCAGCCTGAGCTACTATCTATCTCATTGAAACATATAAATAAGATTGTTAAGGGCTTGGACACACTAGAGGCAGGAAACATGTTCCCGATGTTGGGGGAGTCCAGAACCAGGGGCCACAGTTTAAGAATAAGGAGTAAGCCATTTATTATGGAGACGAGGAAACTGTTTTTCTCAGAGAGAGTGGTGAGTCTGTGGAATTCTCTGCCTCAGAGGGCGGTGGAGGCAGGTTCTCTGGATACTTTCAAGAGAGAGCTAGATAGGGCTCTCAAAAATAGCGGAGTCAGGGGATATGGGGAGAAGGCAGGAACGGGGTACTGATTGAGGATGATCAGCCATGATCACATTGAATGGGCTCGAAGGGCCAAATGGCCTGCTCCTGCACCTATTGTCTATTGTCTATTGAGACCCTCGGACAATCTTTGATCGGACTTTGCTGGACTTTATCTTGCACTAAACGTTATTCACGATATTCTCTTTATCATGTATCTGCGCAGTGTGGACGGCTCGATGTACTCAGGTATTGTCTTTCCGCTGACTGGTGAGCATGTAACAAAAGCTTTCCACTGCACCTTGGTACACGTGACAATAAACTAACGTCAAGCTCAAACTTTCACCAAGTCAGCCTCAAATCTTTTATAAAAAATGGGGCTTGCAATCTCCTCCCAAAAAGCTACCCTATTTCGCCAGGTGGCACCGTCAGCGATGGCAGCCTCGCCAACAGTCTGTCTGTTTTTTCGTCCTTTTTGTTATTTTTAATGTGCTTTAAAACTATGTGTTAATGTTCTCAGGTTTGTTTTATGTGGGGGGTGGGGGAGGAGGTGGAGGGAAACTTTTTTTCAATCTCTAACCTTGTGGGAGATGCGATTGTTTCCCGGATCGTATCTCCGGTAGTTCTGCGGCCTGACATCTTGGAGCTGGCGGCCTTGCTCGAGACTGACTATGAGCCCACGGGGCTGTGGACTTACCATCGGAGCCTGCAATCCCTTCCCTGGGATCGACTCTCCAACCGTGGCCCACAACTTTCACCACGAGTAGCTCGCTTTCGGGTAGATGCTGATGTCGGGAAGCTCCAGTTGCAGAAGGTTTCGACCAGCCCCGACCCGGGGTAGTTCGCCCGGCTCGGGGTAGCTGAGATTCCCCCCCCCGATGCAGGAGCTTGATCGCCCCGACACAGAGGGCCCGATGCCATCTACTGGAGTCAAGAACGTCCCGTCAACGGAAGGTTCGAGGCCCCCGACCACGGGAAGAAATTGAACTTGTTTTCGACTTCCATCACCAGAAGAATGTGGAGGATTCACTGTGGTAGATGTTTATATTAATATGTATTTTGTGTGTTCTGTTGCTTTTTATTAGTATGACTGTACGGCAAATTAAATGCCTCATATGTTGCAAAACATACTTGGCTAATAAAGTAATCATGATTATAATAATTATTTGTTAAAAGCCAGCCGATTCTACCGTAGTTAAGTGGGCTTCAAAAGACTGTGGTTAACACCGCTAACCATTGCCTTCTATTTCTGCTCAAATCTGCCCTACATATTTACAGTCAGTTTGAAGAAACAGCCTTGTGATGAATCTTATTCTGACGAGGTCCTGTTCGTGCTGCTTCAGCAGCATTTCTTGTTAACATCTTCACTTCAAGTGTTTATTTTCTACTAATTTCAGATACTCATCAAACCACAGATTTGCACTCGAGACATAGAGTGGCACGGTGGCACAGCAGTAGAGCTGCTGCCTTACAGTGCTTACAGCACCAGAGTCCTGGGTTCAACCCTGACTCAGTGTGCTGTCCATATGGAGTTTGTACCTTCGCACCGTGACCACATGGGTTTTCTCCGAGATCTTCGGTTTTCCCCCACACTCCAAAGACGTGCAGTTTTGTAGGTTAATTGGCTTGGTAGGATGTGTAGGATCGTGTTAATGTGCGGGATTGCTGGTCGGTGCGGACTCGGTGGATCGAGGGGCCCGTTTCCACGCTGTATCACTCAAACTAAAACTAAAAACTAAGAACTTTATGGGCCTAAGGGCCTGTTTCAGTGCTGTATAAACTAAATATGATTTTCCGAGCACAAATTATTATGATGTCAGATACAGGATGAGGAGAATAAAGATAAGGGTGAGACTATGTAGGGTGGCACTGTGGCATAGCTGGTAGAGCGGCTGCCTCACAGCACCAGAGACCCGGGTTCAATCCTGACCTCGGGTGCTGTCTCTATGGAGTTTGCACGTTCTCCCCGTGTTTCAGCCATGAGTTTCCTCCGGGTGATCTGATCTCCTCTCACATCGCAAACACGTGCTGGATTATCAGTTAATTGGGATCTGTAAATTGTCCTTGGTGTGTAGGGAGTGGAAGAGAACTTGGGAAGAGAACCAATTTCCCACCGGGGATGAATAAAGTTCTATCGTATCGTATCGTATAACATAGAACTAGCGTGGACGAGTGATTGATGACTGGTATGGACACGGTTGACCAAAGTGTATCTATCTCTAAACTAAAGTAAACTAAACTAAACTAACTAAAGTAAACTAATGTACACTAAACTAGACTATGTTGGTGATTTACAGTCTGGCATCATTGAGGGTGCACTCAACTGAAAGAGGTAACAGAGGCATTCCCCACCGCACAAGAGTCAGATCCTAAGTACATTGCATAACTTTCAATGCATAAAGCCACTCCACATCTGCCCTTTGCCCTCAACATACCCCTTCTCAGACCACTTTCCCTAATGTTTTCTAGTAAAAGCAGAAGCAAATAATTTCCTGTTATCATCCAAATGCAGAACGTTGAGGCAGTTACAGAGAAATGCTGTCGACAAATGTATTTCCTTGAAGTGCCTGTACTCAAAGAAAATATTTTAATAAGAAGCCATGTCAAGATTATCTATTTTCCCCACTTATGTAGCTTTGTTATCCCTGGTGCTATCAAATATGTTTCTAATCTGCGGGTCCTATAAAATGACAGCTTATTCTGCCCAAAATTAATTTAAAAAACTGCACGTAATATAAGGTTTTTCTCTTTGATTTAAAGGAATTGGAACATTATTAAGATAAAGTTATTTTTCAAAGTTCGAAAAAAAAAAGCGAAGAAAAAAGAAGTAATGCCTAAACTGGAAGACTTTAAGTGTGTGAGTGTTGATAGTGCTGTCAGAATGCTGACTGTAATTAATTGGTACACACCCTACACAGAACTGAGTCGTTGGTTTCCAGGAAACAAGAGTTTCAAAATTCCAAGCATCAAGGGCTAAACTATCACATGCATGTGCAGCGGGTGCAGAATGCGCTCTGAACTGCACTGTTGGGTGTGTGGGTTTTCACACCAGATCTGAAACAAATGCCTCAGTGTCAAATATTCAAAGATAGACACAAAAAGCTGAAATAACTCAGCAGGACAGGCCGCATCGCTGGAGAGAAAGAATGGGTGACGTTTCAGGTCGAAACCCTTCTTCAGACAAGTTTAGATTAGTTTTGTATAGAGATACAGCGCAGAAACAGGCCCTTCGGCCCACCGCATCCGCATCCGCGCCGACCACCGATCCCGTATATTAACATTACCCTACACACACTAGGGACAATTCTTACATTTATCAAGCCAATTAATCTACAAACCTGTACGTCTTTGGAGAGTGGGAGGAAACCGAAGGCCTCGGAGAAAACCCACGCGGTCACGGGGAGAACGTAAAATCTCCGTACAGACAAGCACCCGTAGTCGGGATTGAATCCAGGTCTCTGGCACGGCAAGCTCTGTAAGGCAGCAACTCTTCCGCTGCGCCACCGTGCCACCCATAGCAACAAGTATACTAAGGTCATAAGGTCATGAGTGAGAGGAGCAGAATTAGGCCATTCGGCCCGTCAAGTCTTCTCCGCCATTCAATCATGGCTGATCTATCTCTCCCTCCTAACCCTGTTCTCCTGGCTTCTCCCAATAACCCCGGATACGCTCCACAATCTGAGCATTATTGTACTCAGCTAGTCACATAGTACATAATTGCTCTCGTCACTAGCCTGCATATATTGTAGCTCTTGGTGATTGTACACTACCTCTGAACTTGCAGTTTAGTTAAAGCTATAGAGCTGAGCTTCAGAAGGATGCGATGTGAAGCCAGGACTATTTATGTGCATTTAGCAAATTACAATTAGTATTCAAATCTCTATCCTGCCTTAACATCATAGGAGTAATGATAGAGTCATAGAGTGATACAGTGTGGAAACAGTCCCTTCAGTCCAACTTGCCTACACTGGCCAACATGTCCTAGCTACACTAGTCCCACCTGCCCGCATTTGGTCAATTTCCCTCCAAACCTGTCCTATCCATGTACCTGTCTAACTGCTTCTTAAATGTTGGGATAGTCCCTGCCTCAACTACCTCCTCTGGCAGCTTGTTCCATACACCCACCGCCCTTTGTGTGAAAAAGTTACCTCTCAGATTCCTGTTAAATATATCCCCCTTCACCTTAAACCCATGTCCTCTGGTCCTCAATTCACCTACTCTGGACAAGAGTCTAATGGGCAAGAGTAAGAAGGTGAATTCCATCGCTATGTATTTCTGTGTAAGGTATACGAAACTAGTATAAACACTTGCAGAAATTCATCTAAAAATTATTTTACAAGTCACTCGAAGTTGTCAAAGATTATGAGATTGAGAGCAAGTTCCATCAATCTTTGAATGAACGATGTGTTGCTTTTCAAGCGCAATGGGAATGGACTACAATGAAAAATTGTGCAAACTCAGCCATTTACAAATTGTATAGAAACTTCATCGTGCATGAGGTATCAGAAATGAAAGCAAACGACACATAATCGAAATATAAAAATAGATGCACTAGTATTTCAATTAGATGCATTAGATCTTGGAACTTCAATATATTAATCCCATACAATTTTAGTTATTGAACCTAAATATCCAAGTATTAACATTTATGTATCTTAATAAAGATAGTTGAAATACCTGTAATTTCTGAGTTATTAGAATTTCCAAGATTTACATAATTGTGGCCATATATATAATATTGAAATGTTTAGATAATGATTATATAGTTGATACTATTTAGGATAACATCTCAACCTGAAACAATTAACACCATATTCTCGACTCTATGTTACCTTTGCATAAAACGCCTTGTTACAACAGAGAAGGCTTTTTTATTAAATTGGTATAATGGGTAAATATGAAGCTACTGTAGATAGTTAAAATTGAAATGACGTGTGTTTCAAAAATTTTACCACATCGAACATCTACCTGACCTCACCTGTTGTTGCAGCAACATTATTAAGAACATAATCTAGTGATGTATGTCCTGTTTTATTTTGCATTAAGCTGACAGTTCCTTCCAATCAAAATTAAAATGGATATTGCTGGCACTTTAAAGGACTCATGGTTTTGAGAGGGGAGTTTAGTTTTTAGTTTAGTTTAGTTTAGTTTAGAGATACAGCTCGGAAACAGGCCCTTCAGCCCATCAAGTCCGCACTAACCAGCGATCCCCGCACACTACCACTATCCAACACATACTAGGGACAATCTACATTTATACTAGGCCAATTAGCCTACAAGCATGCACGTCTTTGAAGAGTGGGAGGAAACCAAAAATCTCAGAGAAAACCCACGCAGGTCACGGGGAGAATGTACAAACTCCATACAGACAAGCACCCGTAGTTGGGTTCGAACCCGGATCTCTGGTGCCGTATTACCATAGAAACAGAGAAACATAGAAACATAGAAAATAGGTGCAGGAGGAGGCCATTCGGCCCTTCGAGCCAGCACCGCCATTCATTGTGATCATGGCTGATCATCCCCAATCAATAACCGGTGCCTGCCTTCTCCCCATATCCCTTGATTCCACTAGCCCCTAGAGCTCTATCTAACTCTCTCTTAAATCCATCCAGTGATTTGGCCTCCACTGCCCTCTGTGGCAGAGAATTCCACAAATTCACAAATCTCTGGGTGAAAAAGTTTTTTCTCACCTCAGTCTTAAATGGCCTCCCTTTTATTCTAAGACTGTGGCCCCTGGTTCTGGACTCGCCCAACATTGGGAACATTTTTCCTGCATCTAGCTTGTCCAGTCCTTTTATAATTTTATACCACTGTTAGTAGTCTGTTTATTGGAAGTTGCTAATGGATGATGGTAAAGACAGTGAGGGTATAACTACAGCAGAGGGGGCGGGCGGGGGGGTCTTGATTCTGCGGAACTCAAGGAACAGAACGTCCATGGAAAGGTATCTCTGAGAAGTCTGCAGAAGAACTGGAGGACTCTTTACTTGGAATCTAGATACAGTATCATTGGTTGCCAGAAGAATTACGGCAAAAGCCTGTGGATTTTTTTTCTAGTGCCGTCTATTTGTCCTACTGTTTATATTCTTTAATTACATTCTGGAAAGCACTTCTTTTTATAGATGCAATCATTTTGTTACCTTAGGAAGGATAATATTTTTAAAGGAAATTGTCACAGAAGTGGATATTTCCTTCTGTTGGAATTTGTAATGGTAAACTAATTGGACACAATATGCAGTCTTCGTCTCTTCTTGCATATGGCGTGCACAGCCTAAAGTTGTAGGTCAACTTGTTCTATTTGATCTATTTGTTTGTGCATGTCCATATAACCATATAACCATATAACATATGTCAGGATGATTTCATTCGTCGAAACAGGGTGGACCACATGAAGGTTGCCATCTCCCACACCACAAAATGCAGTAAATATCAGTTCCCACCCTTCAGTTTTTGTGAATCTCAATATTAGGTCTTGGGAATGTCCTTATATTTTTGAGATACAGCTTGGAAACAGGCCCTTCGGCCCACCAAGGCATTCTGACCAACCAACAAATTTGCTCTTAAGATAGACACAAAACGTTGGAGTAACTCGGCAGGTCAGGCAGCATCTCTGGCGAAAAGGAATAGGTGGCGTTTCGTGTCAATACCCTTCTTCTGGGTAGTTTAGCTTTGAGATTTGTTTAGAGATACAGCATGAAAACAGGCCCTTGGCTACCAAACCCACACTGTCCATTGATCATCCATTCACACCAGTGCTATGTTGTCCCACTTTCTCATTCATACCCTACATACCAGAGGCATTTTTACAGAGGCCCATTAACCCACAGACACGCAGATTGTGGGAGGAAACCGGAGCACCCGGAGGAAACCGATGAGGTAACAGGGAGAGCGTGCAAACTCCATACAGACAGCACCCGTGGTCAGAATCAAAGTTGGGTCCCTGGCACTGCAAGGCGTCAGCTCTACCAGGCACACCTCTGTGCCGCTCTATTCCGTAATGTATTAAATTATGAATGGGATATGCATTGCCTAAGACTGAAATAAAAATCCCAGTGGTCTATTCATGGGAAAGCTGGGAAATTCGCCTTGAGTTCCCTGGTACTGAAATCAATAACCTGAAAATCCAGTGAGTAATATATGGTGAGGTAATTGAGCAGCTGATGAAAATAAAATTTACTTACGCCCATAGATTTCTAGGAATCACCACCCATGTTAACAAAACAGCACTGTTTCAAGGACAAATTCAGTGTCTCCTGCACTGATGAAAGAAAGCTAACTTTCCACTTCAAGCTCAGTGTGATTTATATTTGGGGTGGCACGGTGGCGCAGTGGTAGAGTTGCTGCCTCACAGCTCCAGAGACCCGGGTTTGATCCTGACTACTGTGCTGTTTGTACGGAGTTTGTATCTTCTCCCCGTGACCTGCGTGGGCTTTCTCCGGGGGCTCCGGTTTCCTCCCAAACTCCAAAGGTGTAAAGGTTTGTAGGTTCATTGGCTTAGTAAAATTATAAATTGTCCCTTGTGTGTGCTGGATGGTATTAGTGTATGGGGATTGCTGGTCAGCACAGACTGGGTGGACAGTAAGAGCCTGTTTCCAAACTGTATCTCTAAACTAAACTAAATTATGCTGTATTGAAAGCTACGTAAGTTGGATGGCATCGTGGCGCAGCTGCTAGAGCTGCTACCTCACAGCGCCAGAGACCCAGGTTCAACCCTGGCTGTGTGGAGGTTGCACATTCTCCCTGTGACCACATGGGCTTTCTCCAGGTACTCCGGTTTCCTCCCGCTTCCCAAAGACGTGCAGGTCTGTAGGTTAATTGGCTTTTGTAAATTCCCCCCCAAACCTCCGACCACACTCCATTGGTACTCTGAAACGATATCATGTTTAAATTTAGAAAAAAATAGGAGTGACATTGTTGAACCCTTGGTTAAATTTGATAGGACTTGGGGAAGCTTTATTCAACATTTTCACACAATATAAATTGTCCCGTCTCCAACCGTTATAATAATTATTTTACCTTTATACGGTGGAACGGACTTGACGACAAACAGGGACTTAAATTGTTGAAATTCTTTGCAGCCCAGATTCTGTTTTGCTTTTTTCCCTAGTTTAGGGGGTTTTGTTTTTCTCTTTTTTTTGTATTTTTTCTAGTTTAGGTGGGTTGTTTTTCTCTTTTTTCTTTTCTTTTCTTTTTTTATCTTTTTGTTTTTATATATACAAGTTCTCTTTTAAACACTTAACTATATTTACATAGAGACTGTACATATATATACAATGTGTATTTTGACACTGGACTCATATTTAGGTTATACCTGTTATTAATGTAATCCTGATCCCTATGTATCAATGTCATTGTTATGTTTATCATTATTTTTTGTTTGTTTTGTTTTTGGTTTTGAAAAAAATGAATAAAAAGATTTTAAAAGAAAGAAAGAAAGAAATTCCCCCTAATGTGTTGGGCAGGTGGGATAAAATAGAACTCGTGCGAATGGGAGTTCAATGGCCCGGCGTGGACTTGGTGGGCCGAATTGCCTGTTTCAAAGCTGTACCTCCAAACTAAACTAAACTATAATTATGTAGCATACTGTATATTTAGCTGGCCACATATTTTCACAGGAGGTCATAATTATATGACTGACAATACTGGGCATTTTATTGTTTGCTGAAAGCAAGGCACCATTTTGGTGTCAGTGGGCTATGGGGAGAAGGCAGGAGAATGAGGTTGAGAGGGAAAGATAGGTCAGCCATGATTGAATGGCAGAGTAGACTAGATGGGCCGAATGGCCTAATTCTGCTCCTATCACTTATGAACTTATGAACCATTTGTTTCCCTTGCTGGGCAATATTTAGTTTAGTCTAGTTTATGGTCACGTGTACTGAGGTACAGTGAAAAGCTTTTGTTGTTATCCAGTCAGCAGAAAGACAATACATGATCACAATCGAGCCATTTACAGTGTATAGATGCATGAAAAGGGAATAGCGTTCAGTGCAAGGTGAAGCTAGCAAAGTCCGATCAAGGATAGTCCGAGGGTCACCAATGAGGAAGATAGTAAATCAGGACTGCATGTCCATATCATATCTGGGATTAACTTGCACTCCAGTAATAGTAGCATAGACCTTCTGAGTAATTTTGATTTACAGATAATTGTATCTGCTTAACAAAGACATTTGCTTAATTTCCAAGTAAATAGCCTGAAAAGCCAGTTGTAACTGTAACTCGTAACCAGTTTTACCACTGAGGGTTCAGTAGCTCTGCATTCAGGTTTTTGAGATTTTATTTTCAGCGCAAGCAGCAAAGATATCTACTGAAATCATTGCTTCGTTTAACAAATGTAATTGATTCATGAAATCTAATTTGCTCGATGACCAGTCGGAGATTTAATTCAGTTGTAATCTGCTTCATTTGTAGTGTTAGGCAGAGTATTGAATTTACTTTCGAGACAATTCCCCCACTGTGAGAAATGAGCATATTATTTAGTGTAAAATTGATAACATCAAAATGTTTTGCAACATACTGCTTGAATTATGGCACTTTGAAGGAACCGAAGGAGACTAATTGTGGGGATTGAACAAGTGTAAATGGAACAATCTGAGGTCACACCATAGACACGGTAATGTTGCTGCCTTACAGAGCAAGAGGACTGGAATCGATCCTGACTACGGGTGCTATTTGTATGTAGTTTGTACGTTCTCCCCGTGACCAGGTGGGTTTTCCCCAGGTGCTCTGGTTTCCTCCCACAAGACGTAGAGGTTTGTAGGTTAATTGGCGCACATTAACTCCAGCCTCTCAGCCAGCCTTGATCCATTGCTGTTTGCTTACCGTCGCAACAGGTCCACAGCAGACACCAACTCCCTGGTGCTAAACTCATCATGGCAGCACCTAGACACCAAGGACTTCTACTTTAGAATCATATTTATCGACTATATCTCTCTGCCTTCGACACCATAATCCCATCCAAACTCATCTCCAAACTCCTGGACCTAGCAATCAGCTCCCCCCTCTGCCACTGGATCCTCGACTTTCTCGCCCACAGACTACAGTCAGTGAGGTTAGATGTCATCACCTCCTCCACAGTAAAGGGCCTGTCCCACTTGGGCGTCATTTGGCACTTCACTGCCTACACCACTACGTCTCACCACGCGCCATGCGCGCGTAACGTGTGCATCACAACGTAAATTATGTCGCGTAAATGACGCGCAAATAACACCCAAGTGGGACAAGCCCTTTACTCTCAACACGGGTGCTCCACAAGGATGTGTTCTTAATCCTCTCCCTATCCTCTCATGACTGTGTGGCCAAAAATCGTCTCTAATTCCATCTACAAGTTTGCAGACTTGCACTCTGTGGTGGACGAGATCGTAAACAATGACGAGAAAGACTGCAGGAAGGAAAAAGATAACTTAGTAACATGGTGGTGGGACAACAACCTCGCCCTCAATATCAGCAAAATGAAGGAGCTAGTTATTGACATTAGGAAGCGTGGTCCCTTCAAAACCTACAGTAGTGTCTGAATCACCTCCATCCCAGTTTGAACATTAGACTTTGGGCATGGAACTGATGCACTACAATACTGCAAAATATATTCTGCACTCTGTATCTTCCTCTATTATATCTTCCTCTTTGCCCTATCTATTGTTCTTGGGTTTGACTTCATTATATTTATGAATAGTATATCTGATCTTCGATATTCCAGCATCTGCAGTTCCCTTTTGAACAGTATATCTGATCTGTTTGGATAGTTTGCAAAACAAAGGTTTTCACTGTACCTTGACAAAAATAAACCAAAAATAAATATTAGTCAAGTCAGGTCAAAACAAGTTTATTGACATATGCACAAGTATGTGGAGGTTGAGGTATAATGAAAATTTAATTTGTCTGCTTTCTCATCAATCATTTTAATTTTAATGACCTGATGTCTTTAAAATAACCAGTTTAGGGATTCCATACAAACGTTGCTCCCTTCCAGAAAAATATTTGTTTTCAATTGAATATTTATAACAATTGTGTGCTGTACAATCATACACATAGAAAGATAGAACAATAGATGCAGGAGTAGGCCATTCAGCCCTTCGAGCCAGCATCGCCATTCAATATGAGCATGGCTGACCATCTAAAATCTGTACCCCGTTCCTGATTTCCCTAAGAGCTAAAGTAACTCTCTCTTGAATACATCCAATAAATTGGCCTCCACTGCCTTCTGTGGCAGAGAATTCCACAGATTCACAACTCTCTGGGTGAATTTTATTTTTTCCTTATCTCAGTCCTAAATGACCTACCCCTTATTCTTAAACTGTGACCCCTGGTTCTGGACTCCCCCAACATCGGGAACATTTTTCCTGCATTCAGCCTGTCCAATCCTTTGATAATTTTAAATGTCTCTATAAGTTACCCTCTCATCCTTCTAAATTGCTGTGAATACAAGCTGAGCCGACCCATTCTTTCATCATATGTCAGTCCCGCCAACCCAGGAATTAACCAGGTGAACCTACGCTGCACTCCCTCAATAGCAAGAATGTCCTTCCTCAAATTAGGAGACCAAAATTGCACACAATACTCCAGGTGCGGTCTCACCAGGGCCCTGTACAACTGTAGTTGGACCTCCTTGCTCAGCATCATGGTTTCTCAGATAATTTGTGCATTACTTTTATCCTTTAACCCTCTCGAACAATAGTATGTTAGTTACCTGTCCAAGATGCATTCAAGCTCAGTTGATCTGCGATACAGGCCCTTAATACGCATGCAGTGCATCAGTAAATTGAGATTGCACTCTGAGCGAGAATTTAAACTTGAATGATAGAAATAAGGAACTGCAAAGGGTGGTTTACAAATAAAGACACAAAGTACTGGAGCAACTCAGCGGGCCAGGTAGCATCTCTGGAGAATATAGATAGGTGGCGTTTTGGGTCGAAACCCTTCTTCAGACTGATCATAGAGGTTGGAAAGAAATCTGGAAAAGTGCAAGTGTAGACTCAGTGACCGTTTAACTGAACACCGAGGCTCGGTCCACCAAGACCTGCTGGACCTCCAGGTTGCGAATCATTTTAAGTTCTTTTTCCACTTTCTGTCCAGACCATTCCCTCCTGAGACCTCTCCATTGCCAGAGGGAGGCTACGTGCAAACTGAAGGAATGACCTTCCATATGGTATGTTAGCATTCATAGCAAAAGGATTTGAGTATAGGAGCAGGGAGGTTCTACTGCAGTTGTACAGGGTCTTGGTGAGACCACACCTGGCGTATTGCGTACAGTTTTGGTCTCCTAATCTGAGGGAAATACATTCTTGCCATAGAGGGAGTACAGAGAAGGTTCACCAGACTGATTCCAGGGATGTCAGGACTTTCATATGAAGAAAGACTGGATAGACTCGGCTTGTACTCGCTAGAATTTAGAAGATTGAGGGGGGATCTTATAGAAACTTACAAAATGCTTAAGGGGTTGGACAGGCTAGATGCAGGAAGATTGTTCCCGATGTCGGGGAAGTCCAGGACAAGGGTGTCACAGTTTAAGGATAAAGGGGAAATCCTTTAGGACCGAGATGAGAAAAACATTTTTCACACAGAGAGTGGTGAATCTCTGGAACTCTCTGCCACAGAAGATAGTTGATTGGCTTTATTTAAGAGGGAGTTAGATGTGGCCCTTGTGGCTAAAAGGATCAGGGGGTATGGAGAGACGGCAGGTACAGGATACTGAGTTGGATGATCAGCCATGATCATATTGAATGGCGGTGCAGGCTCGAAGGGCCGAATGGCCTACTCCTGCACCTATTTCCTATGTTTCTATGTTTCTATGTTTCTATACTCGAGTAGTTTATAACCCATTGGTATGAATATTGAATTCTCCAATTTTCGGTAATGACATAACCCACCCCCTCTCCCTTCTTTCCCCATAAAGCCCCTCCCCTTATTTTACCCCATCTGTCACACCTGGGCTCGCACCTATTTCTCCCCCTCCACCAACATTCCTGCAACTGCTATCACAAGTCACAACTCTTCAATCTTTTTGCCTCACACATTCGGTCTTTTCATCTCTGGCCGTTGCCCAACCATTTGTCTAACCTAAAGCAAATCCTCCTCACCTGTATCAACCCACTACCTACCAGGCTTTGTCCTGCCCCTCCTCTCTTCCACCTTTCTTCCCCTACTCCAGCCTAATCAGTCTGAAGAAGGGTCGCGACCCAGAATGACACCTATCCATGTTCTCCAGAGATGCTGCCTGACCAGCTGAGTGAATCCAGCAGTTTGAAACTTACAATGTAATTGTTGCAATAAATGAAAATAGCTTTTAGGTATTTAATTTTAGATTAATTTAGAAATACAACGTGGAAACAGGCCCCTTGGCCCACTGAGCTGACCAGCGCTGCCCGAACCCTAGCACTATCCTACACACTGGGAACAATTTACAAACTTTACCGAAGCTAATTAACCTGCAAACCTGTAAGTCTTTGGAGTTTTCGAGGAAACTGGAACACCCTGGAGAAAACCCACGCAGGTCATGGGGGGAACGTACAAACTCCGTACAGATGGAACCCATGGTCAGGATCGAACCAGGGTCTCTGGCGCTGTAAGGCAGCAACTCTACCGCTGCGCCACCGTGCCGTGCCAGACATATTTTGTTCAGGTTGATGGGGTGTCATCAGAATATTTCTACCATTCCTCTTAGGGGAAGGAATGCCACAACTGGTGGCCGGCTCAGACTAAAAGTGAAGTTCTGCCAGTAACTTGTTACACAATGGTTGTGAAATCGGAGTTGATGTAACATTCAGTTAAATTGGGCAGGCTAGGATTAGCTTCTTTGCTTCACTTCCCAATTCCTACAGGGTGGATGAAATTTGGTAATCTCTTGCAGTGTTTCTAACGAGAGCCAGCAGAACCCAGACACTCAGACACTCAGGGTTCAACCATAGTGTTGCTGCCTTACAGCGCCAAAGACCCAGATCCGATCCTGACTACGGGTGCTTGTTTGTACGGAGTTTGTACCTTCTCCCCGTGACCTGCGTGCTTCCCGGTTTCCTCCCACACTCCAAAGATGTACAGGTTTGTAGGTTAATTGTCTTTGGTAAATTGTCCCTAGTGTGTAGGAGAGTGTTTATGTGTGAAGATTGCTGGTCGGCACGGACTCAGTGGGTCGAAGGGCCTGTTTCCGCACCATATCTCTAAAGTAAAACGAAACGAAACTAAAACTAAACCAAACTAAACCAATGGATTCAGAAGAGTGCGGGGTGATCGCAAGTGGGCGCGGACATCGTGGTGGGCCAAAGGTCCTGTTTCCGCACCGCATGTCTAAACTACACTAAACTAAACCATTAGAGTCTTGGTCCCAATCTTTTGCCTTGTAGGTCTTTAAGGGCAGTGCAATTGCGCAGCTGGTTGAGCTGTTGGCTCACAGCGTCACAGATGCTGAAGAACGGTCCCGACCTGAAACGTCACCTATCCCATGTCCTACAGAGATGCTGCCTGACCTGTAGATGTACTCCAGGGTTCCAGCAGTTTCTTTGGTCTATGAAAGGTTTGATGGAATTGGACAAACTCACTTCTCCATCTCTGGAAAGAGCAATCTTTGGATTCACAGTTAGTTAGAATGAGTAGTATATCTGAAGTAATTTAAGCCATAATGTCCCTGAGGGCGGTAGAGTTACTGCCTTACAGCACCAGAGAGCTGGAGTTCAATACTAACTACGGGTGCTGTCTGTATGGAGTTTGCATGTTCTTCATGTGGTTTTCTCTATCCTCCTCCCACATTCCAAAAACGTGCAGGTTTCTTAGTTAATTGGTCTTCGTAAAATTCCCCCCAGTGTGTTGTATACTGGACTTGCTGGGCCGAAGGGCCTGTTTCCACAGTGTATCTCTAAAGTAAACTAAACTGAACTAAATCCCATGCACATCAACTTCCCTTTCATTGACCTGTGTAATAACTGAGTGGAGATATGAGGCAAGGCTCTGATGTAACCACTGGAACTTAACCAAAGCAATTCTCTCTCAATCTCTTCACAACTGATTCACACTCAGTGCTTGCTCCTGTGCTAACAGGGCTGATACCTGAGTCAATTACATCATTTCTAATTGCCCTCCCACTTACATTCCTTCATGTAATTGAGTTATCATAACAATGACATCTCTCGTAAATATCACGAGATTCAAGCGTCATGAGTGTTTTATTGACAATTTCTTACTTGCTGCAGCACAACAGAATATAATACTCTGTAGTACTCTGTAAACAATATAATAAGTAGAAAAAGAGTGCATATATATATATATCAGGGCTCTCACTTAACTTTTTTTCCCTGTTGCCAGCCGGGCAACCTTGACAGCTTTTTAGGTTGCCAAATGACAGTTTAGGTGGTCATTTAAGACGGTTTGCATGAAGCGTGTGATGATGTGCTTGGATGAAGTGCGTAGTTACCAGTTGGAATTATGCTCAATGAAGCATTCACATATTATGTTCAAGAAGGAACTGCAGATGCTGGAAAATCGAAGGTAGACAAAAGTGCTGGAGAAACTCAGCAGGTGCAGCAGCATCTATGGAGCAAAGGAAATAGGCAACGTTTCAGGCCAAAAGCCATCAGTCTGAAGAAGGGCTTCGGCCCGAAACGTTGCCCATTTCCTTCGCTCCATAGATGCTGCCGCATCCGCTGAGTTTCTCCAGCACTTTTGTCTACATTCACATATTATTTCTGCTTCAAATAAAGTCACAAACTAAACATATTCACCAATCAAGACATTGATATATCCTCATTACTTGCAAGGATGTATTTAATATATATGAAGCAGAGCCTTACACTCAGCTTGAAACTATTTAAATGGTAGGAATGTGGAATTTGGAAGTTCTCATTGTTTATATAAGGCTGCCTTGGGCCTTATGTTTCTCGGGCAGCTAAGGTTCGGTGGGTCGATCTATCATAGCGAGAAAGATCAAATATATCATCTTTAGACTTCAGAGATACAGTGTGGAAATGAGTCCCTGCTGACCAGCGATTACCCTGTACACTAGCACTACCCTACACATTATGGACAATTAACCCACAAACCCGCACGTCTTTGAGGTGTGGGAGGAAACCGGAGATCCCAGAGAAAATCTACATGGTTGTAGGGAGAACGTTCAAACTCCACACGTCTGAAGAGCAGTATCTATGTTTGCATATGCTTAGTGCATGCATATCGAACACACTGCCTGGTAATACTCTGCATATTGTTCAAAGGTTGTGCTTTGAATATCAAGCAGGTGTTTCCAAAAGCTTAATGCAAATTCAAAACACAAGGAACCTTTCTCTGTGGGACAAGTAGGGTCCTGTTCATGGATGGAATGCAAGTCCCTTGGCAATAAGATTTGAACACAGAGCTAATGTTGGCTACCATAGAGTTTGCCATTTGTTTTAATCTTGTTCCTAGCTTTCAGCTTTTCATCAGAAACACAACTTGTTAATGAGATGACTTTCACCACCTAGAAATTAGCTAGTTTATAGATACAGCACGGAAACAGGCCCTTCGGCCCACCGGGTCCGCGCCGACCAGCGATCCCCGCACACTAACACTACCCTACACACACTAGGGACAATTTACATTTATACCAAGGCGATTAACCTACAAATCTGTACGCCTTTGGAGCGTGGGAGGAAACCAAAGAACTCGGGGAAACCCATGCATAGAATATGTACACGGGGAGAACGAGCAAACTCCGTACAGACGGCACCCGTAGTCATGATCGAACCCGGGTCTCTGGTGCTGTGAGGCATTTGCATCACCATGCTCTCTTGTCATTGGACCTGACCTGACCTATTTGAATATCATTTTACCAATATTTACAGATCAAATATGCAGAGTTCACTTGTTATGAGGACAATTCCTAGTCGTTAATGTAGAAGTTACAGTCGCAGAGCAAAATGTTATTGATACTTCAATAAGGGTCCATATTTTTATTTTTCACTTTGGCATCTAACATCGACGGCATATGCATATCCATTGCATACCAGTTGGAGTATGTCAATTCTGGCGCAAGCGATGAAGGAATTCTATTATCTCACTGTGCATGTTATGGCTGACCATAGATAGTGCATAATGGAGGCCATTCCTGGAATCCTTCCAGTAGTCAAGATGTCTTCACACTCCGGCAGTTCCCACCGCCAACTATAAGAGAACCACCATGGCAAGCCAAAGGATTGTAACTGTGTATTCACTATCCATCCGCAACACCTAGTGGCACAGTGGCGCAGTGGTAGAGTTGCTGCTTTATGGAGCAAGAGGATCGAGACCCAGGTGCAGAGACCCAGGTTCGATCCTGACTACGGGTGTTGTCTGTGTGGAATTTATACGTTCTCCTGTGACATGCGTGGGTTTTCTCCGGGTGCTTCGGCTTCCTCCCACACTCCAAAGGCGTACAGATTTGGCTTGGTAAAATTGTAAATTGTCCTTGGTGTGCGTGGGATAGTGTTAGTGTGCGGGGATCGCTGGTCAGTGTGGAATCAGTGGGCCGAAGGGCCTGTTTCCGCGCTGTATCTCTAAACCAAACTAAACTGAACAGAAATGGTCAACAGCTGCAGGGTGCAAGCCAGACATACATGTAGCATGCAGGAGTTTAAACCTATAGTGCCACACAATATGTGGAACGGCAGCCTGTTGGGATGCAGAGACATTTTTTTTTCAACTGCTGTGGCAGTTCCAAGGGAAACCTGCAAAACCCCACAACACACATCAAGATCTTTGCTGCACAATCTGGATATGAGGGTGAACTTTCCCCACCAACAGCATGGTGAGCAGGTGAACAGAACAAGGCAGGAAGCAACTTAGCCAGTTGGTGGGGTTGCATGTTCTACCTGTGACCGCGTGGGTTTTCTCCGGGTGCTCCGGTTTCCTCCCACCTTCCAAAGGCGTGCAAGTTTATAGGTTAATTGGCTTCTGTAAAATCAGATTCAGATTCAGATTCAGATTCAGATTCAATTTTAATTGTCATTGTCAGTGTACAGTACAGAGACAACGAAATGCATTGTTTCTCCAGCAACGAAATTGCCCATTGTGTGTAGGATGCGATACTGGGATAACATAGAACTGGTGTATGGGTGATCATAGGTGTGCCTGGTGGGCTAAAGGGCCTGTTTCCATACAGTATCTCTCAACTAAACTGAAAGAAACAGCATGGAAACAAGCAGTGAGTCCAACCATCACCCGTTCACACTAGTTCTGTGTTATTTCACTTTCTCATCCACTCCCTACATACTGGGGGAAGTTGACAGAGGTCAATTAACCAACAAACCCTCAGGACTTTGGGATGTGTGAGCAAATCGGAGTATCCTGGAGGAAACCCACGTGGTCACATGGAGAACGTGCAAATTCCATATTGCAGGGGTTGGCAACGAATGTGGCCGTAACCCGAAATCATCCGGCCCGCAGACGGATTTTTTTCCCTGTAATCATCCGGCCCGCCGGAGCGCCGAGCATGGCCGAGCGCCGAGCTCTGGCTGTACCACATCCTGCGCAAAGCCGCCGGCACGGCCGCGCACCTTCTGTGAACATCTTTAAGAAAGAACTGCAGATGCTGGAAAAATCGAAGGTAGACAAAAATGCTGGAGAGACTCAGCGGGTGAGACATGCAAGGATTGCATGAGGCTGCCTCACCCGCTGAGTTTCTCCAGCATTTTTCTCAGCCTTATGTGAACACGTGATTTGATGCCTGCCATCCAGGGAGGGATGGGTGAGGGATCCATGTGTACACGTGATGGATGTGGCCCGCCATCCGCTCACAGGCATGCGTCCTGGCCCCTATGCAGAACAAGGTTGCCGAACCCTGCCATATAGCCAGCACCTGAGATCAGGATCAAACCCAGTCTCTGGTGCTGTGTGACTAACTCGACCAGCTGTGCCACTGTGCTGCCCTCAGTTACAGTAAATAAACTAAATAAATGCCAAACTAAATAAATGAGTTCATACTGTTTTGCATATAAAGGTGAATCATTGTTTAGATTAGTTTAGATATCCAACACGGAAACAGGCCATTTGGCCCAACGAGTTCACGCCGACAAGCGATCCCCGCACACTAGCACTATCCTACACTCTAGGGACAATTTACAATCTTTACCAAAGCCAATTAACTGACAAACCTCTACGTCTTTGGAGTGTGGGAGGAGACCAGAGAACCCGTGGAAAACCCATGCGATCACGGGGGGAACGTACAAACTCCATACAGACAGCACCGTAGTCAGGATCAAACTCGGGTCCCTGGCGCTGTAAGGCAGCAGCTCCACCGTGCCGCCCCTTACTCAATAAACCGTACTCATTCGCTTTTAAGCCTGTTTATCTTAGCCCTTGCCTGCCAATTCTATATAAAAGACAGCCAGCTTCATCACAGACCCACGCCGCCTGTCCATACACTCATTTCACTCCTGCCATTGGGAAGAAGTTATAGGTGCATGAAAACTGTTATGTCGAGGTTAAGGAACAGCTTCATTCCTGTGTCCCAGGTTATTAAACACTGCAACTTCCAAATAACCTCTGAACTACATAGACTTTGTGTGTGTGTGTGGGGGGGGGGGGGGGGGGGGGGGGGGGGGGGGGGGGGGGGGGGGAGGGAGATGGTGCTACTGGATGGTGGACGGATGCAGACTTGCCTTGGAAGAAGTTGGACATAGCTGGTAGCTTGACCTTGAATGGCCTGCATGACAGCTGCCTGGGCATCCACTGCACCAACCCGATGCATGTTAGCTGCGACTGGTGTTATATTGGAGTGAGACACTGAGTCTCGGATGCTGCATCGTGTCTACGTACATACACACATACATAAAACAAACAACAATAGAACATAAAGACAAAACCAAGCCGCCCCCCCCCCCCCCCCCCCCCCCACAATCGAAGGGTCTCGGTCCGAAACGTCACCCATTCCTTCACTCCAGCGATGCTGCCTGTCCCGCTGAGTTACTCCAGCATCTTGTGTCTATGATGTCTAATCTTGATGATGCCTAGCCATGGGCAGTGTGGGCAAGCATCTAAAATTCTTCAGCTGATCAAGTTGCATGAAGCTAAGCGCTGCCAGTAAATATATATTTATATATTACAAACCCATATCGGTTTTTGGTGTTATCAAATGTCGCCTTCACATGCAAATGATACCTTCAACTTGGCTGACCAGGGCATGAGTAATAGATTTCTAGTCCCATCTTGGTTGACAGTATAAGTTAAGACTGTTGGTGGTTTGGATTCTGATGAAACATGTGGTCAAAGCAACATGTTGCAAAATTAACAGAAACACTTTAAAGGCTGTCCATCTTACAGTGGTTTGCATGAAAGGAAAGCAATGCTTATTTCTTGACAACCCTATCTATTTAAATGTTGTTTTAAATAATGCTTAAAAAAAAGCGATATCATTCGCAAGAGATATTATTCGCCAGAACTCGTGCAGGAAATTATTTGCAAGGCTGGCTATAAGGAGGTAAGAAATAGCAGTGAAAATGTCAATAACTACTTGGCAAAACCGACTAGTATGTTCACGTTACACCACTTGCTCATTTCCTTGGTCTAAAGACCAGCCAATGCTAACTATGGCAGTGAGTTAGGTACATCAGCAAGAAACCAACATCACTAGTGAGTAACATCAGTAAAAACCAGCAAACGTCCACAAACGCGTTCATAAGTTCTAGGAGCAGAATGAGGCCGTTCAGCCCATCAAGAATACCTTGCCATTCAAACATGGCTGATCTATTGTTTTCTCTCAACCCCATTTCTCCTGCCTTCTGCCGTTAACCCCTGACACCTTTACTAATCAAAATTCTATCAATCACCGCCTCAAATATATCCATTGACCTGGCCTCCACCGCTGTCCGTGGCAATGAATTCCACAGCTTCACCTCCCACTAACTAAAGAGATTCCTCCTCATCTCCTTTCTAAAGATACATCCTTTTATTCTGTATCAAGATTTTCAAGGTCAGATAGGGGCAAGGCCCACCTCGGTGTGATGCTGATATGTGAATGATTATGCCAACAGCAGTCAAGGTCTTCAGAGTGAATATTAAAAACCTGTGGCACTGTGGCACCCACTAGTAGAGATGCAACCTCACCATGCCAGAGACCCGGGTACGATCACGACCTTGGGTGCTGTATGTGTGGAGTTTGCATGTTCTCCCTGTGACCATGTGGGCTTCCTCCCACATCCCACAGGTGCGCGATTTTGTTGGTTAATTAGCTGTTGCAAATTGCCCCTGGTGTTAGGCAATGGATGCAAAAATGGGTTAACAGAGAACAAGTGTAATTGATGGTGGGTGTGAACTCGATGGGCTGAAGGGTCTGTTTCCATGCTGTACCTTTCAATCAATGAATCAATCAATCAATTAAATCCTCCCTCAGTGTACAATCAATATACCATCTTTGTTGACAAATCAGATATTTCCTTAATTACTGACCACATCACAAATAAATTAATCTCACAATGTACTCATATATTATACCTTTGACTTAGTCATGGAGTCATAGAATGATACAGCGTGGAAACAGAACCTTCGGCCCAAATTGCCCACAGTGGCCAACATGTCCCAGCTACAGTAGTCCCACCTGACTTAATAGATTAATTCATTTGAAACGTCTTGCATTATATATCGTTCTTTATATTCTGTACCTGTACACTGTGGAGGGCTCAATGGTAATCATGTGCAGTCCTTCCACTGACTGGATAGCACGCAACAAAAAGCTTTTCACTCTGCCTTGGTACACATGAAAAAAACTAAATGTATTGACCAGTTTCCAACTGGGTCGATTATAACATTTTAATTCTATTATTGCAATTTTCTAGCAATCTTTTCCAGCTCCAATTCTGATGCCTTTGGTGTCCTTGGTACAGTGTTGGCAGGCCATCAGAATATGATATGTAACCATGCGACTGACCTGAAAGTGGGCCCAGACCCATGTGACACAGGGCAAGATTTCAGGGAGCATCTGATGATGGCCGATTTCCTCGCGCGAATTCCAAAAGATATAAGTTTGAGTTTAGTTCAAGTTCAGATTATTGTCACGTGTACCGAGGTACAGTGAAAAGCTTATGTTGCATGCTAACCAGTCTGAGGAAAAACAATACACGATTACAATTGAGCCATTTACAGTGTATAGGGATTTGAAAGAGTGGAGCAATTGTAATGCGTGATTGCAGATCCACACCTGTGACTCGCACACAAAGAGTCGCCTGGCCTGGCCGCCATCTTGGGTCACTTGGTCATAATGAAAACAGCACCATCCTGAGCACTCATGAGATGGGACAAAAGGTGGCTTGCACATAGAACCATTTAGTTTAGTTTAGTTTAGTTTAGCAGACAATACATGATTACCATCGAGCCATTCACAGTGTACAGATACATGATAAAGGGAATAAGATGTCAGGGGTTATGCGGAGAATGGGGTTGAGAGGGAAAGATAGATCAGCCATGATTAAATGGCGGAGTAAATGTGATGGGCCGAATGGCCTAATTCTGCTCCCATAACTTATGAATAATGTTTAGTGTAATATAAATTTCAGTAAAGTCCAATTAAAGATAGTCAGAGGGTATCCATTTGGCCAAATATTCAGAGTGGCACGAAATAACCTAGTTGTCTATTGTTAAGTATCACTCCAATGAAAATAGACCATTTGATTGAATTTTCAAGCAAGGAATCTTTATCAGTTGTTTTTTCATTATAAAGCATGAGCCAATGGAGACTACTTTATACCCATATCTAGTTTCAATGAAGTATGCATTTTATGCAAATATGAGGCCTACTATCTTCCATTGCTTGTGAGCGCAGTATAAACATCAAACTGTCATGTGTAGCCATGGCAACAGATCCACTTTGCACAATCTCCTGTTTATGTTCTTTTTCAGTCAAGAACGTTTGGTCTTTCCAAGTCATGTGGTATAAGACTGAGCATTACACATGGAACAGGCTGACCTGTCATTGACCTCCATGTTACATAAGGTTAGACATGAGCATTGCTTGCCAAGACTCTAAAGAATCAAAAGAATTTTCATTCCATTATTTTTATTACAGTCAGAAAGTATATTTATTTTATCTAAACTATGTCTTCTGGAAAAATTGAACGAGAAGACCTCCAATTAATATTTTTCATTCGGGCTAACTACCAGCCACGGCAAATTAACTCTTTATTATCTTTATCAAAAATAAATTAGATTATTTGTGGAGCGGGTGGCGGTTTGAAGGGCTCTAGATTTTTAAACATCTGCGCAGGAAAACCACTCTGCTTTGGGTGAAACCCAAAGTGCTAGAGGAACTGAACGGATCAGGCAGCATCTGTGGAGGGAATGGACGGACAACGTTTCAGGTCAATTCTGACTGATCAGCCTGAAGAAGGGCCCCAATCTGAAACGCCGTTTGTCCATTCCTTCCACAGTTGCTGCCGGACCCACTGAGTTCCTCCATCAATTTGTGTTTTGCTCAAGGCTCCAGCATCTGCAGTCTCTTGTGTCTCCACTCTGCTTTGGGTGCCTTGTGTGCCTTTGGTCAACCATGGTTACATTTGAAGGACTTAAAGAAACAGTGCTAAAGTAATGGGGGGGGGGGGGGAGGGGGGAGGGGGATGAGCGGAGGAGAAGAAAACTGAAAAGGAGGAGAGGCAGGACAAAGTGTGGCAAGCAATAGGTTGGTATTCGCGAGGGATGGTTTTCATAGGCAAATGGATCAGACAAAGTCCAGAGATAAGGACAGAAGGTGTAAGATAGGTTTGAAAAGTTGTGGATTGGCAAGCCAGAGGTAGGAAAGTAGCAGGAGGGGAAGAGTATTGTTTAGTGTGGTATAGGTTAGATATACAGCACAGAAACAGGCCCTCCGACCCACCGAGTCCGCATAGAACAGCAATCCCTGCACATGAACACTATCCTACATACACCAGGGACAATTTACACTTATACCAAGCCAGTAAACCACCTGGGCGACCTAATTGGTGAGTTTAGAAGAGCTTAGGAGAGTTTGAAAAAATGTCATGTGGAAGACCTCCTTTGACCTCCTTCGACTATGTTGAAGACTAGCTTCGACTAGCTACGACTAGCTGCGACTACTTTCGGGAAAATTGGACACCGAGTTGGACTACTACGACCTACTACGAACTACTACGACTAAACCTACGAGTAAAAAGGTATCGATTTTTTCCATGGCGACCTATTTTTACCTGCGGGCATTTTTCAGCATGTTGAAAAATATGCCGCGACCTAGCTGAGGCCTCGAGTACACGGAGACCACTCTCGAGCATGAAGGAGAATTACAAAGACCTCCTACAACCTCGTGTCGACCATGCTGCGAGTATGAGTCGAGGGCAAACTCGCCAGAACTCGCGGATTAGGTCGCCCAAGTGGGACAGCCCCTTTAAGCACTTGTCATCTATAATATGATACCAGAGGCTGCATTATGTTAGCTGCAATGTTTGAGAATATTCAGTTCTATTGCAATCTTTTGGCATCAAGGATGAACTATATAAGTGCTATTGTACTGGGAATAGTAGTACAAGTTCCTGACTACAGATCATTCATATTTGCAATAATAGCAAGTGATTGCAAGCATATTTGTATTCACAGCGAAAGCAGGAAAGCCCCCAAAAAACTAACACCGCTGATGCTGTGGAATATTCACTTCCAGATTTAAACACTGCTGCATGCGAGTTTAGTTTAGTTTAGTTTAGAGATACAGAGCAGAAACAGGCCCTTTTGTAGTGTGGGAAACCAGAGCACCCGGAGAAAACCCATGCAGGTTATGGGAAGAAAGTACAAATTCCATTCAGACAGCAGCCGTGGTCAGGGTCGATAATGGGTCTCCAGCGCTGTAAGCGCTACAAGGCAGCAAATCTGCCGCTGCTCCACCATACAAATTGTACGGTTGTGAATGCAGCGAAACGTGTGTGAAATTTCTGAAGAGAAATATGTACTCCACCATTTTAATGCACTGTAGGGTGAAAACATCCATTCCTGAGTCGCACAGTTACTTTTGTTTATTTTGCAATGCAGATCCCAGTTAGGGTTGCCAACTTTCTCACTCCCAAATAAGAGAAAAAAGGTCAAAATAAGGGGCAGATTCCCGATAGCAATTCGTTGACCGACTCGGCCGTGGCTGGGTGAATGATGAGTTGGCCCGGGTGCTGGACTGCACACAAAGCCCAGCCGGTGGGTCAGCTGAGTAGTTTTGGCCTGCACGACGTCATGTGCAAAGTCCGGCACCCCATTCAACTCATGAACCGATGATTGGCCATGAGAAGGAGGGGTGGTGGAGTCGGCGGTAAGTCAAGGTCTGAAGGTCGGGCAGCTGGCCGGGCTGCCGTACCGACGGGGCCACGGGCGAGGCGCTGATGCTGCCCTCCATGGGCTGCACTACGTCGGGACGGGTGAGGCGGGGCCGGGCGCGGCGCTCCGACCCGACATTCCCCTCGACCCGAGTAGTAGCGGTCAAATACGGGACAAGGGCAGTCCCGTATGGGACAAACCAATTTAGCCCAATATACAGGATGTCCCAGCTTATACGGTACATTTGACAACCCTAATCCTAGTACAATAGCACTTATATAGTTCATAAGTTAATCGTTCGTAAGATTTGGAGCAGAAGGAAAAATGTTCCAATACCAACAATAAAAATGTGGATTTCAAACATGTTCGAAACACTACACTTGGAAGAGATAAGACTCCTCCTAGCAGGCAAAGCAGATCACTTCCAAAAGACGTGGTCTGCATTTACGGAACTATTACAAGCATAAGGTGCAATAGTAAGTTAAAATATAAAGGGTACCAGGAACTGGTAACGGGGGGTATAAAATAAATGTTTAATAAAAACACGGTTGGTATATCCTTTTTTGCGGAGTTTTGTGTTATAATAGAGCGATTGTTTTTCCTTTCTTCTTTTTTTCTTTTCTTTCTAGGGTCATATTTCCTTTCTTTACTTCCTTCTCTAATTTCTTCCCTAAGGGGCTTTCTTCTCCCAACACTTTCCTGCACCTTCACGATTCTTGCTCACTTTCCTTACTTCTTTTATTTCTATCTTTTTTAAAGCTCAAAAAACGAAGTGGTACAACAAAGTGTAATAAGATATATGTGATGTGTATTAATGTAATTTACTGTACTGCTAATAAAAATAAAATTAAAAAAAATAAAAATTAAAATTAAAATTAAAAAATTTAAAAAAAAGATTTGGAGCAGAATTCAGCCATCCGTCCCATCGTCTATCCGCCATTCAATCATGGCTGATCTATCGTCCCCTCTTAAACGCATTCTCCTGCCTTCTCCCCATTAGCCCTGACACCCCTACTAATCACGAATCTGTCAATCTCCTCCTTAAAAATAATCCATTGACCTGGCCTCTCAGCTGTCTGCGGCAATGAATTCCACAGATTCACCACCCTCTGACTAAAGAAATGTCCTCCTCATCTCCTTTGGAAAGTCACGTCCCTTTATTTTGAGGCTATGGGTTCCAGTGCTAGACTCTCCCACTAGTGGAAACATGCTCTCCCCATCCACTCTATCCAGGCCTTTCACTATTTGATGATATCAGTTGCCTTCTTGAAACATAGAAACATAGAAAATAGGTGCAGGAGTAGGCCATTCGGCCCTTCGAGCCTGCACCGCCATTCAATATGATCATGGCTGATCATCCAACTCAGTATCCTGTACCTGCCTTCTCTCCATACCCCCTGATCCCTTTAGCCACAAGGGCCACATCTAACTCCCTCTTAAATATAGCCAATGAACTGGCCTCAACTACCTTCTGTGGCAGAGAATTCCAGAGATTCACCACTCTCTGTGTGAAAAATGTTTTCCTCATCTCAGTCCTAAAAGATTTCCCCTTATCCTTAAACTGTGACCCCTTGTTCTGGACTTCCCCAACATCGGGAACAATCTTCCTGCATCTAGCCTGTCCAACCCCTTAAGAATTTTGTAACTTTCTATAAGATCCCCCATCAATCTTCTAAATTCTAGCGAGTACAAACCAAGTCTATCCAGTCTTTCTTCATATGAGGCCCTGCTTCCTGCAAATCCCCTTGATGGAGGGGACGTCAATACCCACGATGGGCTGGGCAATGACCACCCCTCTCTGGAGTCTCTTGTGCTCTTGGGCAGTCGGATGACCAAATCAGGACTTGATGCGATCAGTCGACATGTTCTCCGCCACGCACCTGTAACAGTACGATAGAGTATTCTACGTCATGCTGAATCTCCTCAAACATCTGAGGAAGTTGCGGTGGTGAGCTTTCTTTCTAATAACAATTGTGTCATTTCTTTTCTGCAGAGCAATTGTATGGACATTAATTCTGAGAGCTTTCGAGAACAGAATTGCATGAAACGCGTTGTGAGAGTCATGGGAGCAAATCATTTCCAATTGTTGCCCAAAATTGATGCGGTTTGTTGATTAAACTGTGACTACTTGATACTGGAGTCAGATGAAGGGGGTCTTCTTCTTGCGTATGGCGTGCACAGCCTAAAGTTGTCGATCAACTTGTTCTATCTGATCTTGTTTGTGCACGTCAGGTTGATTGCATTAGTTGAAACAGGGTGGAGCACGTGAAGGTTGCAATCTCCCACCCCATGAAGGAGGTGAAGGCAAGGGAGGTGTGCAAGGCGTGGTCAACGTTTGATAGCAGGTCGGCGTGGACTCGGTGCGTTGACAAGTGGACATCCATTGGAGTGGGTGGTTGGAGGATAACGTGATGGTCCAGAGGAGTATTCATCAGTTTTTAAAACTGAAACATCCTTGTTTTTCAGCAACATGTTTAGTTTAGTTTAGCGATACAACACAGAAACAGGCCCTTCTGCCCATCGAGTCCGTGCCGACCAGCTCTCCTCGCACACTTCTTCTTCTTCTTGCTTATGGTGTGCACAGCCTAAAGTTGAAGGACAACTTGTTCTATTTGATCTTATTTGATTGTGCACGCCAGGTTGATTGCATTCGTCGAAACAGGGCGGACCACGTGAAGGTTGCAATCTCCCACCCCCCTCGCACACTGACACTACCCTACACTAGGGACAATTTATAGACAATAGACAATAGATGCAGGAGTAGGCCATTCGGCCCTTTGAGCCAGCACCGCCATTCAATGTGATCATGGCTGATCATCCCCAATCAGTACTCCGTTCCTGCCTTCTCCTCATATCCCCCATCTCCGCTATATACATTGATACCAAGCCAATTAACCTCCAAAACTGTACGTCTTTGCAGTGTGGGAGGAAACTAAAGATCTTGGAGAAAACCCACGCAAGTCCAGGGGAGATCTACAAATTGCATACCGACAACACCCATATACCACGTAGATTTGGTTACCTAAATTAGGGTACTGTTGTTAATTTACCACCCCTTTTTTGCCTGAAACATTTCTTTTTGACCAGCCCATAAAAAAACGTTTGCAGGTGGCCTCCAGGGTTGGTGAAAAAAGAATCTTCGCTCAGACATTAAATTAGATCAAGAGCACTTTCAAGAGATAGAGCAGGGAAATCTTTTTATCAAAGCACATTCAGGATGTATGGCGGGAAAAGATAGCGAATGAGATCATGGAAAAGGCAAACATTGAGAATGCGATGGCAAAAAGCCTACCTGTGGCAAAAAGTTGCTCCGTCTTTAACGTCAGAATGTGCTAACTGCAGTCGCCCGATTATTGTGTTTTGCTGCACCAATGCCCCTGTCCCACTTAGGAAAGCTGAACGGAAACCTTTGGAGACTTTGCGCCCCACCCAAGGTTTCCGTGCGTTTCCCGGAGGTTGCAGGTGGTTGCCGGAGGTTGCAGGTAGTGGAAGCAGGTAGGGAGACTGACAAAAACCTCCCAGAACCTCCGGAAACCTTGGGCGGGGCACAAAGTCTCCAGAGGTTTCCGTTCAGGTTTCCTAAGTGGGACAGGGGCATTAGCAACGGGGTGGCAGTAGAGATGCTGTCTTACAGCACCAGAGCCCTGGGTTTGATCCTGACTGCAGCTGCTGTCTGTATGGAGTTTGTACATTCTCCCTGTGACCACCTGGGTTTTCTCCGGGCGCTCCAGTTTCCTCCCACATTCCAAAGAAATACAGGTTTGTCTACAATTGGCTTCGGTAAAATTGTAAATTGTTCCTAGAGTGTAAGATAGTGCTAGTGCAATGGGTGATCGCTGGTTGGCATGGAGTCGGTGGCCAAAGGGCGTGTTTCCGCGCTGTATCTCGAAAGTCTAAAGTCTATTTAGTTTAGGTTTGTTTAGTTGCAGCATGGAAACAGGCCCTTCAGCCAACCAAGATCGCGCCGACCAGCGATTATCCATTCATTAGTTCTATCCTACTCACTTGGAACAATTTACCAAAGCCAATTGACCTACAAACCTGCATGTCTTTGGAAAGTGAGAGGAAATCGGAGCATCTGGAAAAACCCACGCAGTCACAGGGAGAATGTACAAACTCTGTGCAGATGGCACCCGTAGTCAGGATCGACCCAGGTTGGCTGGGGCTGTGAGGCAGCAACTCTACCGCTGCGCCATCATGCCGCCCCCATTTATGCTTGAGGCGAGGTTCAAGATCTCAGTTCAAATAGGTAAGAGCTGCCCAGGTCGTGAAATATTGTGAACTTGGGAATGTGGTGTTCAAGTTCAAGTTCAAGTTAGTTTATTGTCATGTGTCCCTGTATAGGACAATGAAATTCTTGCTTTGCTTAAGCACACAGAAAAATAGTAGGCATTTACTACAAAACAGATAAATGTGTCCATATACCATATACCATTCCATTTATACCGATGAAGCCTCCATTATTTTTCAGTTCTGACAAACGTAACATTCAGAAATTAGAAACAGAAAACTGAGTCGGGCCCTTCATGCCTGCATCTCCAATCAAAGTGATCTTTTTCCAAAGCACTTCCTTCCTGCACAATCCCTATGTCTCTCGATTCCCTTATTATCCAACGACCTTACGTGCCATGAATTTACATCGCTGCTGAGCCTCCACTGATTCTTGGCTTGAGAATTCAATAAACTTGCTTTTCTCCAAGTGAAAACATTTTTCTCATCCTCTCGCTTCTTATTTTTAGGTCACAACCCCTGTTTCTCGTCACCTCTCTCAGGGGAAACATTAATCTCGCATCTACCCTGTCAAGCCCGTTGGTCTTTTGGATGCTTCTGATCACCTCTGATTTTCTAAATTCGAGAGAGTTTCGGAACAGTCTGCAATCCTCTCGTACAACAATAAGCAACTGGGAATTAGTCCAGTGAACCTTTGTTGCATCCCCCCTTTTGAAAGTATTATCTTTCCTTTATGGGCCTGCCCCACTTGGTGATTTTTTAGGCAACTGCCGGCGACTGTCATAGTCGTAGTAGGTCGCCGAAAAACTGGCGACAACCTCCGTCATCCTGGCGACAACCTACGACAGCACCTACGTCAGGAGAAGACAAGCTACGCTCATCGGCGTCAAACCCACTGTTGCTGAAAGTTTTTCAACATGTTGAAAATTTAGCGTGGACCAGAAAGACGCTACGTCTTTTTGCGCGACTGAGGAGCCGAGTCCCGGCGACCACCAGCGAACATGTGGTGACAGACTAGTCACCTGTAGTTGCCTAAAAAATCACTTAAGTGAGACAGGCTCATAAGTTGGGAGAACTGTGCTGGACATAATATTCTGGGAACCACCACACCAGAGATCGACATACAGTTAAAGGAAGACATCTCTTGTACTCAGTGTTTAGTCTCTTGAACCTCAGTACACGTGACAATAAACTAAATTAAACTAAGATTATTAATATACTTACGATAATTTATTGCAAACTTAAAAATCTTCCCTGTCAGTGTTTTCAGATGGCGTTTGCTTTGCAGATAATTAACGTATTACTTACAACTGATTACCATTCTCCTTTAAATCCTCAAATGTTATCTTAAAGGATTTTGGTCTTGATTGTGGACATTGGAAGGGGTAGGATGGGGACCCACAGTCCCGTTTATATCAACGGGTCGATGGTGGAGAGGGTCAAGAGCTTCAAATTCCTGGGCGCGCATATCTCTGAAGATCTCTCCTGGTCCGAGAACACGGATACAATTATAAAGAAAGCACATCAGCGCCTCTACTTCCTGAGAAGGTTATGGAGAGTCGGTTTGTCAAGGAGGACTCTCTCGAACTTCTACAGGTGCACAGTAGAGAGCATGCTGACCGGTTGCATCGTGGCTTGGTTTGGCAACTTGAGCGCCCTGGAGAGGAAGAGACTACAAAAAGTTGTAAGCGCTGCCCAGTCCATCATCGGCTCTGACCTCCCTACCATCGAGGGGATCTATCGCAGTCGCTGCCTCAAAAAGGTTGACAGCATCATCAAGGACCCACACCATCCTGGCCACGCACTCATCTCTCCGCTGCCTTCAGGTAGAAGGTACAGGAGCCTGAAATCTGCAACATCCAGGTTCAGGAATAGCTGCTTCCCCTCAGCCATCAGGCTATTAAACTCAACTCAAACAAAACTCTGATCATTAATAGCCCATTACAATTTATCTGTTTATTTATGTGTGTATATATATATATAGTAATTGGTATATGGTCGCACTGATCAGTTCTGTATTTATTTATTTATGCCTACTATATTCTGCTGTGCTGAAGCAAAGCAAGAATTTAATTGTCCTATCTGGACCACATGACAATAAACTCTCTTGAATCTTGAATCTTAAAGAAAAATGCGTTAATTTCTGCATCAACAGAATGATCATAATCTGAATTTTTAGCGATTAATTACATCTTCTGTTGTGCTGCTGCAAGTAAGAATTTCATTGTTCTATCTGGGACATGACATTAAAACACTCTTGAAATTGTCTTGCAAAAAAGGATCACAAACTTTCCTTGTTAATTCCTTGCTATACCCATAGGTTAGCATTTTAGTTTAGTTTATCTAGTTTAGACAGACAGAGCGGAAACAGGCCTTTCAGCCCACCGAGTCCACGTCTACCTGCGATCAGCGTACACTAGCCGTATCCTACACAATAGGGACAATTTTTACCAAAACCAATTAACCTACAACCCTGTACGTCTTTGCTGTGTGGGAGGAAACTGGAGCACCCGGAGAAAACCCACACTGTCAAAAGGGAGAGCGTTCAAACTCCATATGGACAGCACCCATAGTTAGGATCGATCCCGGGTCTCTGGCGCTGTAAGGCTGTAACTCTACCGCTGCGCTATCTTGTCGCCCGGTGGGACATCAAATTACACTGAATATCAGAACTTTTTAATCGCACACCATTGATAAAATACAATTGTTAAAAATGATCTATTTTTCTTTCCATTTAATCCACAATGTATGAAAGATAAATGTGCAATGTCACAGATTCCTCTGTCATTTGAGAACACAGTGGGAAGATTCAAGAGTGTTTTATTGTCTTACAGTATGTCTTAAACCAGAACAAATTAAATTATTATGGCCCTGTCCCACTGTACGAGGTAATTCAAGAGCTCTCCCGAGTTTAAAAAATAATCAAACTCGTGGTAAGCACGTAGAATGTACGTAGCAGGTACGTCGGAGCTCGGAACATCTCTTAGCGGCTCATAACGCTAACGGCAGGTACTCGGGAAACGCGGTAAGCTCGTGAAGACTCGTGAAGATTTTTCAACGTTGAAAAATGTCCACGAGAGCCCCGAGTACCTACGAGCGGCTATTACCGTAATTCTCCGAGTTCGAATCAGGGGAAACTCGGGAGAACTCTTGAATTAGCTCGTACAGTGGGACAGCCCCTTTACTTGCAGCAGCACAACAGATATGTAAACATAGTACTCTAAAATTCATACTAACCAACAACAAGAAGAAAGTTCAGTATTAAATAAAAAATGGAGGAGAATCACAGAATCATAACTTCAACCTCTTGCCATCGCAAGAGTGATCTTTGATCTTCTCAGGTAGACACAAAACACTGGAGTAACTCAGTGGCTCAGGCAGCTTCTCTAGAGAGAAGGAATGGGTGACGTTTCGGGTCGAGACCTTTCTTTAGACTGATCTTCTCATCTCTTCTGTTGAGATAGAGAGTCAAATCCTTTTCAGCCTTCTTATTCAACTATCAAGGCCGTGACATTTTTATCATTCAGTGTGAATTCCACTGAACTGTGAAGTTATAAATGATTTTGCTATCAGCAGCAAGTCTTTATAGCCTAACAATGCTATCACTTTTAAGGCAATGTTTACATGTGTTACTCAATAGCATTTGTTCTGGAAAGCGAATGTAACAGGTAATTGGGTGGCTGTTGCAAAGTCTCATTTTTCATTTGGATCTTTGAAATGTATCATATATTGATCAGCTAACTCGGCTGAATGAATGGAGTACAATCCAATGCTGGCTGGGATACAAATTCTGTGCTCTTCATTGGCTTTTGTATGACTTACTCTGGCTTGCTGGTCTTACAGAGGCAGACGTTCACAAGATGCGTGAATCCCCCCTCACCATGGCGGCAAGGTGACCTGCAGACTTTAGAGATACAGCGTGAAAACAAGTCCTCCGGCCCACCGAGTCCGTGCCGACCAACAAATCACCCCGTACACTAGCTCTATCCTACGCCCTCGGGCCGATTTACAATTTATTTACTTACAAGCCAGTACATCTTTGGAATGAGTGAGGTAACCGGAGAAAACCCATGCGCTCATGGGGAGAACATACAAACTATGTACAGACTGCGCCCCTAGTCAGAATCGAACCCGGGTCTAAGGCAGCAACTTTGCCATTGCCCCACCATGCCGCACCTGATACAGTGCTTAGACCAGTGAGGTGCCAGTGAGAGAACCTGTCCAAGATGGTCCTGGACCATAGCGTCTGACCATAGACATCACTTTCAGGGCACCTCCTGGGAGTTAGGTCAGGAGTGAGTGGGGTCCTGAGTTTAGAATCGACGGGGCGGAGAGGTGGGGGATGTTCATCTTAATAAAAGTGGGGGACATGGATCACATGCAGGCAGAGGAGATTAGTTTAAGACGGCACAGTGGTGCAGCGGTAGAGTTGCTGCCTTATGCCCCTGTCCCACTTAGGAAACCTGAACGTAAACCTCTGGAGACTTTGTGCCCCACCCAAGGTTTTGGTGCGGTTCCCGGAGGTTTTTGTCAGTCTACCTACCTGCTTCCACTACCTGCAACCTCCGGGAACTGCATGGAAACCTTGGCGCAAAGTCTCCAGAGGTTTCCGTTCAGGTTTCCTAAGTCGGACAGGGGCCTGACAACACTTGCAGACCTGGGTTTGATCCCGACTACGGGTGCTGTCTGTATGGAGTTTGACGTTCTCCCCGTGACCTGCGTGGGTTTTCTCCGGGTGCTCCGGTTACCTCCCACACTCCAAAGACGTACAGGTTCGTAGGTTAATTGACTTGGTATGAGTGTAAATTGTCCCTAGTGTGCGTGGGATAGCATTAATGTGTGGAGGTCGCTGGTCGGCGCAGACTCGGTGGGCCGAGTATCCCACGCTGTAACTCTGAACTAAACTAAACTAACATGTGCATCATGTTTGCCACGGACATAGTGGGCCAAAGTGCCTGTTTCAGTGTTGTACTGTTCCATGTATTGACAACTGACCAAGTTGAGGAAAGGCCTTTGAACACCCCTTACTTCACTTGAGTAAGGCCCTCAGCCTCATGTGCAATAGAATCATATAGTGTCTAGCAACTTCAACCACAAGTTGAACACGTTTGCAAGTGCTGCCGAAATTCTCGATCTAATTATTATCTAGACGAACACATTTACGTTTTACAGGAAATGCCCAAACAGAGGAAACCTTTACCTACTTATTTGCCACATCATCAGTCACAAGAACCGCTTTTAACTTCGCAGCAGCCTACATTATTTTAGCGAAGATACTGTTAGACAGAACAAGCTGGAGTAACTCAGAGGGGTCAGGCAGCATACCCGGAGAAAAGGAATAGGTGACATTTTGGGTCGAGACCCTTCTGCAAACTGAGAGTCAGGGTGAGAGGGAAACGAGAGATATGAAAAGGTACATGGAGCAAATGAATGAAAGGGCATTGAATAGGATAAATCATAGGCTGCAATGATGATCAAGGGAAAGTGGAGCCCACAATAGTCCATTGTTGGCTGTAGAGAAGGTGATAATGAGTGGGTACAAACAGTGAAACTAAGGAGGACGACAGTGAAACTAGTACAATGACTCCCACCCTAGTTTCACTGGGGCTCTGCTTTGTGTTAATGTTTTACTCATTTGGTTAACTCATAATCACCTTCTCCACAGCCAACAATGGACCATTGTGGGCTATAACTTTCCTTGATCATATTTGGTGGCTTTGATTTGTCATTTTGCACACCTTTCATTCATTTGTTCTTTGCCCCCTTCATATCTCCACTCTCCCCTGACTCTTAGTCTGAAGAAAGGTCTCGACCCGAAACGTCACCTAGTCTTTTTCTCCACAGATGCTGCCTGACACGCTGAGATGCTCCAGCATTTTGTGTCTAGCTTCAGTGTAAACCAGCACCTGCACAGTCCCATTCCTTTGATGCTACCAGATGTGTTTAACGACTTACCAAGCAGAAACAAGCTTTGTAGCCTAATAGCCTGAAATAGAATTTGTCACAAAGCATTATATTGCAAAAAACAAAAATCTACAATTCGGAACTCCATTAAGTGAATGAATGAATATTTATTGGATGTATTTACAAGAGGAATAGATCGGGTGGACACACATAGTCTCTTGCCCAGAGTCGGGGACATCGAGAACCAAAGGGTATAGTTTTAAGGTGAAGGGAGAATGATTTTATAGGAACCTGAGCAGTAACGTTTTCACACAAAGGGTGGTGAGTGTATGGAGCGAGCTGCCGGAGGAGGTAGTTGAGGCAGGGACGATCGCAATGTTTAAGAAGCAATTGGACAGGTATGTGGATAGGACAGGTTTCGAGGAATACGGGCTAAATGCAAGTAAGTAGGACTAGTGTAGATGGGACATGATGGTCAGTGTGGGAGAGTTGGGCCAAAGGGCCTGTTTCCATGCTGTATGTCTCTATGACTCTATAACAGGTGATTTAGTTGCCAAAACATGTGTGTATGCTATTAGTTCCAAAAATGTAAAAAGCTAGGCAAGAAATTACCCAATCTTTTCCTCCTCATAAGTTCACGTGATAGGAGCAGAATCAGGCCATTCAGCCCATCAAGTCTACTCCACCATTCAATCATGGCTGATCTTTCTCTCCCTCTCAACCCCATTCTCCTGCCTTCTCTCCATAACCCCTGACATCCGTACTAATCAATAATCTATTTATCTCTGCCTTAAAAATATCCATTGACTTGGTCTCCACAGAGTTCTGTAGCAATGAATTCCACAGACTCACCACCCTCTGACTAAAGAAATTCCTCTTCATCTCTTTCCTAAAGGTACACCATTTGATTCTGAGGGTATGGCCTCCCTAGACTCTCCCACTAGCGGAAACATTCTCTCCACATCCATTCCATCCAGGCCTTTCACTATTCAATACATTGTTGTCTTTGTTTCTTTACAAGATTAAACATTGTCATCTGATTCTGGGTCAGCAACTTTTTTTTTAACTTCCTTTTTTTGTATGTGTGTGTATATCTTTGATAAATATAATCAGCTTCCTGTTATAGGAAATTGTTAACCAGAAAAAAACACCTTTTTCTGCTGATTTCCCAGGTCCTTGCAGATAGTGCACAGTCGGGTATTTTGTTTGCTTCGAAGGCACAGTTTGAGCGAAGAGAAGCTTTGGGTGCTTACATGCCGTCTTTAACATGGCAGCTACACTCTCGTCACCTGACAATAGCTCATTCTCAAATGATCAGCGCTGACTGTGTTAATAATAGAACAGGAACACGAGAGGCTGCTGACCATCTTACAGGATCACACACACGCTGCTCGTAAGTGATGTTATTTCAAGTGGGCAGAATCACAAGCTTATACGACAGAAATAACTGTGCAATTTTCGCCTGATGGAGCGGTAGGAAGATATACGAGGATTATATTGCCGTACGAATGTTGCACGCTAACGTCTTGCGCATAACCCATTACATCATTGTTATTATTTTAATGTAAAAGCCCAGAAAGAAAATAAGTAGCTTTATACCCCTGTCCCACTTGGAAACCTGAACGGAAACCTCTGGAGACTTTGCGCCACACCCAAGGTTTCCGTGCGATTCCCGGAGCTTTTTGTCAGTCTCCCTAATGGTCGAAAGTGGTTTCCGCTTCTTCTATGTTCCGGCGATTATTTCAAAAATTTCAAAACCGGCCGCGACTAAAAATAGGTTGCTGTTTTTAAAAATCGGTAATTTTTTAGTCGAAGCCGGTTGCGATGTTAGTTGAAGGTGGTTGCCGGAGGTTGCAGGTGACAAAAACCTGACAAAAACTGACAAAAACCTCCGGCAACCGCACGGAAACCTTGGATGGCGCGCAAAGTCTCCAGAGGTTTTCGTTCCGGTTTCCTAAGTGGGACAGGGGCATTACTGAAACCGAGATAGACTGGAATATAGACACAAAGAGATGCTGGTTTATATAAAGGGACATGCAGCGAGACCCAGAGGATATACCTGTAGGTTTAAGGTGAGGGTAAGAAGATTTAATGGGAACCTGAGGTGTGACTTTTTTACACAAAGGGTGGTGTGTGGTTGGAACAAGCTGCTGGAGGAGGTAGTTGAGGCTGGTACTATCGCAATATTTAAGAAACATTTAGAAAGGTACATGGATAGGACAGGTTCAGAGGGATACGGGACAATATCAGGCTGGTGGGACTAGTTTTGATGGGGCATTTTTGTCGGTTTGAGCATTTTGGGCAGAAAGGCCTGTTTCCACACTATGACTGGAGCACATGGAAAAGCAGATACTTTGGGATGCGGGAAGGAATAAGAGCTTTGAGGGAAGATGTGCAAACTTCACACAGATGGGACTGGGGACGGGGGGGGGGGGGGGCGGGATCAGGATTGAAGCCCAGTCCATGGAGCTGTGAGGCAGCAGCTCTACCCGATGGCTGACACTCTGCAGTCCCTTTAACGCATGCTAAAGCACACGCATGCTAAAGCACACGCATGCTAAAGCACACGCAATATGTGTGCATGCATCGCACCAAATGTGCATACATCGCACTGTCTTGCACAAAATGTTGGTCAGGGTTTGAATGCCTTTTGAATGCAAGACTTGTCACCATCTCTTCTATCCATGCCTTTGGCTGAACATGCTGCCCCTGTGACATTCCATTAAGGTGTGGATATTTTCCAATGTTAGGTAACTACAAAACTGTCATCCTCTCCCTCCTTTCCCCCAACCAACCCCCCCCCCCCCCCCCTCCCTTTCCCCTTTACCCCACCTGGACTCACACATATTTCTCCCCTCCCCTTCCACCTACATTCCTTCCTCTAGCTTCACAATTTGCAACTTCATTCCTTTTGTCTCACATCTTATGGCTTTTCACCTCTGGCATTTGTCCAACTATCTGCCTATCAACCCCCCCCCCCCCCCCCCCCCCCCCCCCCACACCCCCCCCCCCCTCCTCATCTCAATCTACCATGACTTGCCAGGCTTTGTTTAGCCCCTCCCCTTTAGTTTATTTTAGTTTCGAGTTTAGATAAGGTGAAGAAACAGGCCCTTTGGTCCATCGAGTCCGTGCTAACCAGTGATCCCCACTCACTAACACTATCCTACGCACACTAGAGGCCATTTTAGAGAATTATTCTCTCATTCACTTCCAGCCCTAATTGCTCTTGAGAAGGTGAACCACCCTTGTGAAGCACTGCAATGTGTGTGATAGCTCTTGCAGTACAGAAGTTGGGAACTTCTAGACACTAGATCACGTGAAATGGAGCTATTTACTGAGGACGATGACTGTGTGCATTCCTAGGACTGTATTGCAAAGTTAGTCTTTGAACATAGAAGGCTGCAGAGAAATTTAGCAAAGATATGAGAATTTAGTAAGATTTATGATGATTCCATCAATGCATATAGACCCGAACAAAAGTCAATCACAGATGTAATTATGCACAGTCTTTCTGTGAGGATATAACTCACACTGTATATAATATTTGTACATTCCTAATAATGTATATTCTTAATAGATGTAACTGTGGTTGTTGCATTTTAACACAAAAGCCTTTACACAAAATCAAGCCCCATCCCTACCCCCATTCTCTAAAGCTCGTAGCCATATAGACAGCCGCACACGCACACATTTCACAGATTAGAAAAGGTCAAAGCCGCTGGTTTCAAGTGTTCATAAATGGAGCCGTATTACAATTGTTACCAGTCTATAAAATACTGAATCCCATTTGCAATCCCGCGGGACTCTTGCAGGCTGCTGGCAGCCATCCCGGAGATGCAACAAGGTAAATAATAAATGTGACCATGTGGTGATGCTAAAAATATGGCCTAATTTTCTCTCAGAACAATTAGCCGAATGGCTATAAACTCAGACGGGGAGGTGGCGCAGCGGTAGATTTGCTGCCCTACAGCACCAGAGACCCAGGTTCGATCCTGACCACGGGTGCTTGTCTGTACGGAATTTGTACATTCTCCCCGTGACCATGTGGGTTCACTCAGGGAGCTCCGGTTTCCTCCCACACTCCAAAGACGTACAGGTTTGTAGCTTAATTGCCTTTGGTAAAATTGCAAATTGTCCCTGGTGTGTGTTGGATAATGTTCGTGTGCAGGGATTATCGGCGCTGGTCGGCACGGACTCTATTTCCACGCTGTATCTCCAAAACTAAGCCTAAAACTAAAAGGTATTAAACTGGGCTGATTTCATGGGGTTGTCTCACGCGTTGCCAAGGGCCTGAAATATATCCCTCACCATATTGGGTAAATAAGAGATGTAACGACTATTTTAGGACACCGTTCCTAAACTGGATGACACGTTCCTAAACTGGATGACACGGAGTGACCGTGTGGTGAGTCCAGCTGTTCTGTCAGCAGTCCTTGTGGGCAACTGCCAACCAGCTTACTAAATAACTGAGTCATTTTATATTTAGACACGGAGCCACGAGAAGCCAGGCTACTTCTTCTGATCCACACTAACGCTGAGCAGCGCGACCATGTTGTGAGACTCTCTCCCCTCACTCCCAACTTACTCCACGGTTTTAGTTTAGTTTAGGGATGCAGTGCGGAAACAGGCCCTTCGGCCCGCCGAGACCGTGCCGACCAGCGACGGTAAGCCCTGCACACGAGCATTATCCTACACACACCAGGGACAATTTGCGATCCCCGCACTACACTAGGGACAATTTACATTTATACCCAGCCAATTAACCTGCAAAATTGTGCGTCTTTGGAGTGTGGGAGGAAACCGAAGATCTGGAGGAAACCCGTGCAAGCCAGGAGGAGAACTGTACAAACGCCGTACAGACAGCACCCGTAGTCAGGATTGAACCCGGGTCTCTGGCGCTGTAAGGCAGCAACTCCACCGCTGTGCCACTTGAGCCTATTTATTGCAGAGAGATAAGGCCAGTTATAAGATACTCTTGAAATGGATGCATTGCCTCAGGCAACACAATAGGTTATAGAACCTTGTCCACGTTATTAGCGTGCGATCCAATTTAGGATGAATCTCAGGTGTGCTAGAGTTTAATTTAGTTTAGTTTGCAGAGACAGCAGGGAAGCAGGTCCTTTAGCCCATCGAGACAATGCTGACCTTTGATCACCTGTTCACACTAATTCATATCTATAAATCATATCTTACAGAGCTAAAATTATATCATGTATCTATACTCTGTAAACAGCACGATTGTAATCATGTATTGTCTTTCTGCTGACAGGATAGCACGCAACAAAAGCTTTTCACTGTACCTTGGTACACGTGACAATAAACTAGACTAAACTAAACTAAATACTGCCCAGCAAGGGAAACAAATGGTTCATAAGTTCAGAAGTGATAGGAGCAGAATTAGGCCATTTGACCCATCAAGTCTGCTCTGCCATTCAATCACAGCTGATCTATCTTTCCCTCTTCACCCCATTCTCGTGCCTTTTCCCCATAACCCCTGACACCCATACTAATAAGTGATAGGAGCAGAATTAGGCCATTCGATACATCAAGTCCACTCCGCCATTCAATCATGGCTGATCTTATCTCTCCCTCCTAACCCCATTCTCCTGCCTTCTCCCCATAACCCCTGACTCCCGTACAAATCAAGAATCTCTGCCTTAAATATATCCACTGACTTGGCCTCCACAGCCTTCTGTGGCAGAGAACTCCACAGATTCATCACCACCCTCTGAATCAAGAACCTATCTATCTCTGAATTAAAAATATTCATCGACTTGGCCTCCACAGTCTTCTGTGGTTCAATGTTATCCAATGTTCTCGTTCTGGCATGATCTGTAACCATAACAATGATATATGCACAAAAACACCCCATCACCAAAGTCTGTTTAATTGTGTGTAACTGTGGTGTATATGTACTTATGCTTCACATCTATTAATATATAAAACTCTCGTCCCATCCGTCCAGCTGCGGACCGGAAGTCATATCTACCTTATTGGAGACCCTCTTTGACCGGACTTTACTGGACTTTATCTTGCTCTAAACGTTATTCACGCTATTCCCTTTATCGTGTATGTGTGCACTGTGGACGGCTCGACTGTAATCATGTATTGTCTTTCCGCTGACAAGTTAGCACGCTACGAAAGCTTTTCACTGTACCTCGGTACACGTGACAATTAACTCAACTCAACTCAGTTATTAATTAGTGCTGCAACTGGCGATCTTGAGCACATTTCCAATGCGCCGCGCGGCGGCTGAAGGCTACGGGATGCGCTGTGGGGCCAAACGACCGGCTCTCCGAGCGGAACCCGGTGGCGGGCGGGCGGGCCAACGAGAACTAAGAGGGGCCTGGCGAGAGGCCACTGAGAAACAAGGGGGTCCAGTGGGGGGGGGGGGGGGGGGCTGCTGAGATCTGAGAGAGACCCGGCAGAGAGGCGCCGAGAACAGAGGAACCTGGCGGTGGGCTGCCGAGAACGAGGAGGGACCTGGTAGTGGGCTGCCGACAAGTAGGGCCGTTGGGGGCGTGGGGGAGGGGGGAGCATGGCTTGGTGAAGCCTAGGAGGGACCTGGTGGGAGGGGGCCGTCAAGAAGGAAGAGGGACCCATTGAGCCACATGCGGCCATGTGCGGCAGCAACCGGCCTAGGTCACCGCTGATGGAAGATAAGCCTGCGGTGAGAACGTTTGAAACTATGTCGGCGCCTGAAACATGGCGAGTGTTCGTGCGGTGAAGTCTGCTGTGTGATTTTACCAGATTGTATGCAAAAAACAAAAAATGTCACTGTACCTCGATACAAGTGGCAATAAAGTATCTTTGAATTAAATCCTTGAATCCACCAGCAGTAGAAGGCAGCCAGAAGAGAGACCAGGGAAATGTGTCAAAAATATAATCCCACTGGTGTTGGGAATAATAATTCCTAATTTGGAGTTTTGCTGAGTTGGTGCATTCCAGTGGACTGCTACTTGAAAAGGGAAATTGGATCTGAGACACCCCTAAATGAATGTAGACAATGGGCAAATGCATATGCATAAATGGCTATTATGACTTCCGGTCCGCTCTCTAGTTGTGCTAGGATGGTTCAGTTGCCTGATAAAGCTGTTATAGATTGCTAGATGCAGGAAAAATGTTCCCAATGTTGGGCGAGTCCAGAACCAGGGGCCACAGTCTCAGAATAAAGGGGAGGTCATTTAAGACTGAGGTGAGAAAAAACGTTTTCACCCAGAGAGTTGTGAATTTATGGAATTCCCTGCCACAGAGGGCAGTGGAGGCCAAGTCACTGGATGGATTTAAGAGAGAGTTAGATAGAGCTCTAGGGGCTAGTGGAGTCAAGTGATATGGGGAGAAGGCAGGCACGGGTTATTGATAGGGGACGATCAGCCGTGATCACAATGAATGGCGGTGCTGGCTCGAAGGGCCGAATGGCTTCCTCTGCACCTATTTTCTATGTTTCTATGTTTCTATAACAGCTGGGAAGAAACTGGGCGGCTTTGTGCAAACCACATCCATTTTCCACCATACAGCTTAGGATTTATATCTAAAAGCCGGGACCCCATTTTAAGTCACAGCATGTTTTTAACTGTGACGTAGAATTGCGAGGGCAATCTGCGGAAGACCTGTGGTGTTTCTGTTAATCTTTAGCATTGCACAGCTCCCTAATGTTGCATCCAATCTTTTATACAGAATGACTAGGTCTTGCAGCAATTTGACAGCTGCCTCCTTCCTCCTACATTAATAAGCATTCAAGGCCCACCATATAATTTTCGGCTTCCAGTTTGGCACAAGCTCCTTTCAATTTAAATTTGAAGACAGAAATTGGGACTTTTTTTTAATAGAAAAGGAAACGCATTTTAAATGCTAAGGCTTGTGGTTTCATAGAAATAATAGCAATCCCTTTATTATTTATATTCGGGGCACCGTCATCCCAAACATGATGTCAATTATTATTTATGATTGCAGGAACTGAGAAATGGTGTGATAAAATCAGGCTAATGTCATGCTTGATACATGACTAGCTGTTACTCACCCAACTATCTCTCTTTTCCCTTTTCCCTGACTAGTCTGAAGAAGGGTCTCAACCCAAAATGTCACCCATTCCTTCTCCACAGAGATGCTGCCTGTTGCGCTGATTTACTCCAGCATTTTGTGTCTATCTTCTGACTATTATAAGTGTCATTAAAGCCAAGCTGAAAAATGCATGTCACACTGACAGGATTTTATTTTAAATAGATGCCTTTATAATGTAAATACCTAGAGTATTAGATTCCCAGTAAATTGAGAGCAACCCTTCAACAACCCTTGTTGTCTTCAAAAGCTCCCAAGATTGATTTTGGATTGCTTTTTAGAAACATAGAAACATAGAAAAATAGGTGCAGGAGTAGGCCATTCGGCCCTTCGAGCCTGCACCGCCATTCAATATGATCATGGCTGACCATCCAACTCAGTATCCTGTACCTGCCTTCTCTCCATACCCCCTGATCCCTTTAGCCACAAGGGCCACATCTAACTCCCTCTTAAATATAGCCAATGAACTGGCCTCAGCTACCTTCTGTGGCAGAGAATTCCACAGATTCACCACTCTCTGTGTGAAAAAAGTTTTCCTCATCTCGGTCCTAAAAGATTTCCCCTTTATCCTTAAACTGTGACCCCTTGTTCTGGACTTCCCCAACATCGGGAACAATCTTCCTGCATCTAGCCTGTCCAACCCTTAAGAATTTTGTACGTTTCTATAAGATCCCCCCTCAATCTTCTAAATTCTAGCGAGTACAAACCGAGTCTATCCAGTCTTTCTTCATATGAAAGTCCTGACATCCCCCCCTTGTACTCAGTCACAACAAACTACCATAAACGGCCAGATCTCCATAATGTGATGAGAAGAATGACCTCAGAAATGCTTTATGATCATTCAAAGGACATTGTGTTTCATAATCTTCAATTATTGTGTGCCTTTCATGTGGAAATAAAAGAGTCTGGACATGATCGGTTTTAGTTTAGAGATTTAGTTTAGGCTCTGACCTTCCCACCATCGAAGGGATTTACCGGAGTCACTTCTCCAAAAAGGGCAGCCAGCATTATCAGAGATCTACACCATCCTGGCCACACACTCATTTCACCCCTGCCATCGGGAAGAAGGTACAGGAGCCTGAAACCTGTAACATCCAGGTTCAGGAACAGCTTCTTCCCTACAGCCATTAGGCTATTAAACACTACAACCTCAAATAAGCTCTGAACTACAATAGACTATTATTATTATTATTATTATTATTATTATTATTATGATTGCACAACTATTGTTTGTTTTTTGAGTAAGTGTGTTTGTGTATATGTGTATATAAGTGTGTATCTGTGTATATGTGTGTATATATATAAATACACACATACTCAAAAAACAAACAATAGTTGTATACACATATATATGTTTGTGGATATGTGTGTATGTATATACATATGTGTATATATATACATGTGTGTGTGTGTGTGTATGTATGTGTACTTGTGAGTGTGTGTATATATACACACACTGAACTTTTTTTTCTCTCGTTTATGATATTGTTTACTGTGTACTATGTTTACATATTCTGTTATAAGTAAGAATTCATTGTTCTATCTGGGACACATGACAATTAAACACTCTTGACTCTCTCCAGCAAAAGGTAAAATCCCGCAGATACATATTTAAATTAGCAGTTAACATTAGCAGTGTTAGAGATGAGGACTGGCAAATAGTCACCTGCTTCCTGAATTCTTAGGGAAAACAACAGTACATAAAAATTAATTGAATGCTGTAAACGTTTATTCCACAATGAATGGCCAATGCACTTCCTACTTTGCACCTATTGTCTTACCGAAGATTCCCTTCTGTTTTGTAGGGGGTTTTTTGCACAATCCGCAAACATTGCCACTTTCCATTTCACTGCAATCGCGAATATGCATGTGACGAATAATCTTGACTTGACTGCAATATTAAAGTGCACAAAATACGAATGCACAAATGATTGCAATGGTGGCTTCTCCTTGAAGCACCCACAGCCATTGAATTTGAAACCATTTTTACCGCATATATTTCACTCAAAGCCACGTGATAACATACAAGAACACTGTGTTGATCATTCACCTGTAAAATAATTGATCATAATTATATTGTGTTACCATCGTTATATTTGTACTACTTTTGTAATTAAAAAGTGAGTTGATATAAATGGTCATATTTCTAAAGCGAAAATTATTTGCTTGGAAAATGAAGCAGCTTATTTTTATTGATCCATTTTCTCTGCTCTTTCTGTCTCTGTGTCTCTCTCCCTCTCCCTCTCCCTCTCCCTGTCCCTCTCCCTCCCCGATCTCCATCCCCTCTCTCTCTCCCTCTCTCTCCCTCTCCCTCTCTCTCTCCCTCCCTCTCTCTCCCTCTCTCCCTCTTTCTCTCTTTCTCTCTTTCTCCCTCTCTTTCTCTCTTTCTCTTTCTCTCTGTCTCTCTCTCTTTCTCTCTTTCTCTCTCTCCTTCTCATCTCTCTAGCTGTTTGTCTAGCTGCAGAATATATTTCTGTATGAGTGGCCTTTTGCTGGGGCAATTCCATGGTCTCGCTGACTAGCAGCATTTTATTGAAATAGTATCTTTCTCATTTGAAACTAGACAGTGGGTATCACACTTATTTAGCCACAAGGTACGTGACAACCCAAGTTTACCTCAGCTCACAGATAAGAGCTCTACCTTCGCAATTCTAGTAAGGTGGGTGGTTAAGTCTGGAAATTCTGGCTGATATTTTTGTTTGTCTTGTTTGAGGAAGATGACACCAATTGTAGCATCTCATTTGTGTTGTGTGCATTGGCTTGGTATATCCTCAGCTTCTCCTCCATTTTCCTCATTCAAAGTCATAACACGCTAGAATGATATTTTTTTAATATACATTGGAAACTAGGTAAATCTGGTAATGACAGTATTTATTGTCTGTTATAAGTTTATAAGTTCATAAGGCATAGCAGCATTATTAGGCCATTCGGCCCATTGAACCATCTCCGCCATTCAAGCATGGATGATCCATCTTTTCCTCTCGGCCCCATTCCCCTGCCTTCTCTCTGTAACCTTTGACAGCCTCATTAATCAGGTACCTGTCAAACTCCTCTTTAAAAGTACCCAAAGACTTGGCCTTCACTGCTGTCTGTGGCAATGATTTCTACAGGTTCACCCTCCTACTTAGAAAACATAGAAAATAGGTGCAGGAGTAGGCCATTCGACCCTTCGAGCTTGCACCGCCATTCAATATGATCATGGCTGGTCATCCAACTCAGTATCCCGTACCTGCCTTCTCTCCATACCCCCTGATACCTTTAGCCACAAGGGCCACATCTAACTCCCTCTTAAATATAGCCAATGAACTGGCCTCAACTACATTCTGTGGCAGAGAATTCCAGAGATTCACCACTCTCTGTGTGAAAAATGTTTTTCTCATCTCGGTCCTAAAAGGTTTCCCCCTTATCCTTAAACTGTGATCCCTTGTTCTGGACTTCCCCAACGTCGGGAACAATCTTCCTGCATCTAGCCTGTCCAACCCCTTAAGAATTTTGTAAGTTTCTATAAGAATCCCCACTCAATCTTCTAAATTCTAGCGAGTACAAGCCAAGTCTATCCAGTCTTTCTGCATATGAAAGTCCTGACATCCCAGGAATCAGTCTGGTGAACCTTCTCTGTACTCCCTCTATGGCAAGAATGTCTTTCCTCAGATTAGGAGACCAAAACTGTACGCAATACTCCAGGTGTGGTCTCAACAAGACCCTGTACAACTGAAGTAGAACCTCCCTGCTCCTATACTCAAATCCTTTTGCTTGCCCTTAAGTTGTTTGCCCTTCCAAAGCCATTTCAGAAGACTTTTAAGAATCAACTTCATCAAATGAGACTGGGAGAGGGCAGCAGATATTCTTCAAAGATATGAAAGAACCACGGCACAATGGTGGTGCAATGGCAGAGTTGCTGCTTTACAGCATCAGAGACCCCGGGTTCGATCCTCATCACAGGCGCTGTCTGTACGGAGTTTGCACATTCTCCCCATGACCACTAGGGTTTTCTCCGGGTGCTCCGGTTTCCTCCCACACTCCAAAGACGTACAGGTTTGAGGGCTAATTGGCTTGGTAAAAATTGTAATTTGTCCCTAGTGTGTGTAGGATAGTGTTAGTGTGCATAGATCGTTGGTCGGCACAGACTCGGTGGGCCGAAGGGCCTGGTTCTGCACTGTATCTCTAAACTAAAACTACACAGATGGAGGTTTCAATAACCAGGGAGTTTTATTGTCCTTATGTGTTTTTTTTTAATTCCCAGTCATTAATTAATCTAATTTTCTCTGTAGTCAAAGTGGGATTTGAATTCATTTTTCTGGATTGCTCGCTCTGCCTTCTCGATAACTAGTCCAGTAATTTCTCCACTACAGCATATCCCTATATAGCATTTTAATCAGACCCTGGTGAGAAGAAATGTTTAGACATCTTTCACCTTTTTTCGCACTGCATGTAAGTCACATTAACAAAGTGATTTCAGTTTATCCAGGATGAGGTGATTATTGCTAAGTATCATTCATCTTTTCTTTGACACAAACTCCCCTTCTATAACTTGTCTGAGGGCCATTCCAGGTAGATTGGCTTAGCTTAAGAGTTTTTGAGTTTAGAGATACAATGTGAAACCAGGCCCTTCGGCCCACCGAGTCCATGCCGACCATTGATCACCCGTACACTAGTTTTATGTCTTACACACAAGGCACAATTTTTCTTTGCAGATGCCAAGTAACCTACAATCCTGTGTGTATTTGGAATAAGGGAGGAAACTGGAACACCTAGAGAAAACCCACGCGGTCATAGGGAGAACGTATAAACTCCACACAGACAGCACCCGTAGTCAGGATCGAACCTGCGTCTTTGGCGCTGTGAGGCAGCAGCTATGCCGCTAAACCACTGTGCTGCCCCAAGTTGTGCCCAAGGTTGGAGAAGGTGCCTCTGGGTGCGCAGTAGAACCTGGTGTGCCCATTCTTTAGATCTTTGAGATTCAGCACAGAAACAGGCCTTCTAGCCTTCTGACCAGTCGACCAGTGGTCACCCTGTGCACTAGCACTATCCTACACACTAGAGACAATTTGCAATTTACAGAAGCCAATTAACCTACAAACATGTAGTGTGGGAGTGAGCCGGAGCACCCTGAGTAAACATTCGAGGTGACAGGGAGAACGTACAAACTCCGTACAGACAGCGCCCATAGCCAGGATTAAACCTGGATCTCTGGCGCTGAAAGGCAGCAACTCCACCTCTGCGCTTCTGTGCCACCCATTCCCAGCTCCCATTCATCTTAACTGAGACCCAAGTTCACTACAAGTGGAGCTTCTGACTACTATGCCTTGAATTGGCTGGAGTTTAGTCACAAACTGGAAAGAATTTGCATCCTAGCTTCACCTGAGTGCTTTGCATGCAGATGAAGTAACACTGAATTACAACGTTATCTTGTGCTGTAGCGTGCAGGAGGCATTCCATAGATTCGTATCTTATATCATTTGGATGGGTGCAAGATTCCCATAAATGCACATGATGTATCTGCTATAGCCTTAAACCCGCACGTGTCTGCCAATTGGTAACCAGTTAGCTGATACCTACTTGTGTAACTAAAGTGTAACCATTAGCTGTAATCATCCTGAACTAGAGGTCTGTTCATTTAGTTCAGAGCCACAGCAGGGATGGGGCTGTTTCCCTGCTGTATCTCTGCTTGAAACTAATTCAGTGTGATCTCATCTGCATGCAAAGCACTCAGGTGAAGCTAGGATAGCACGCAACAAAAGACTTTTCACTGTACCTCGGTACACTTTGGGAAGAAGGTACAGGAGCCTGAAAACTGTATTGTCCAGGTTCAGGAACAGCTTCTTCCCTACAGCCATCAGGCTATTAAACACTTCAACAACCGCTAATATGCTCTGTTCATCTTTTTTTTATGTGTACGTACGTGTATACACACAGGTATATATATATATATATATGTGTGTGTGTGTGTGTGTGTGTGTGTGTGTGTGTGTGTGTGTGTGTGTGTGTGTGTGTGTGTGTGTGTGTGTGTGTGTGTGTGTGTGTGTCTGTGTGTCTGTGTGTGGGTGTGTGTGTGTGTGTGTCTGTGTGTGTGTGTGTGTCTGTGTGTGTGTGTGTGTCTGTGTGTGTGTGTGTGTGTGTGTGTGTGTGTGTGTGTGTGTGTGTGTGTGTGTGTGTGTGTGTGTGTGTGTGTGTGTACATGTATATATACCCACACTGAACCTTGTTTCTGATTTATTACATTGTTTACAGTGTACTATGTTTACATATTCTGTTGCTCTGCTGCATGTAGGAATGTCATTGTTCCACCTGGGGCATATGACAGAAAAAAAACTCTTGACTCTTGACACGTGACAATAATAAACAAAAACAAACCAAACTAAAACCTGCCCTTTCCATGGAGTCTAAGTCTGAGTGCTCTGTGTTTTACAGGCCTGGAGGAAACGCTGGTTTGTGCTGCGTAGTGGGCGACTGAGTGGAAACCCGGATGTCCTTGAATACTACAAAAACCATCACTCTAAGAAACCACTGCGTATGATAAACCTCACCGAGTGCAATAATATTGAAGCCGGGTTGAAGCTCAGGAAAAAGGAATTCCAGAACAATTATGTGTTTGAAGTGAAGACCCCAGCAAGGACATTCTTCCTGGTAGCTAAAACTGAGGACGAGATGAATCAATGGGTGCGGCACATCAGACTGATCTGTGGGTTTGGCTCAAATGACGATGGAACAGGTACAAATTATAATAATTGCTGAATTATTTGCATCAATGCTCTGAGTATTGGGATGGATTTTGATGAAGCGACATTGTTTTTAAAAAAAAACTTTCTCCTTCTGAAGCTGGAAAGGATGCAGAAAAGATTTACGAGGATGTTGCCAGGACTGGAGGGCCTGAGCTATAGGGAGAGGTTGAGCATGCAAGGACATTATTTGTTGGAGCTCGGGAGGATGAGGGATGATCTTCCAGAGGTTTACAAAATCATGATTGAAATAGAAGGTGTAATTGCACAAAACTTTTACGCAGAGTACGGGAATCGAAGACCAGAGCATTTAGGATTAAGGTGAGGGGGAAAAGAGATTTAATAGGAACTTGAGGAGCAACTTTTTTACATTAAGAGTGGCGGGTGTATGGAACGAGCTGCCAGAGAAGGTAGTTGAGGCAGTACTATCGCGATGTTTAAGAAACATTTGGACAGGTACATGGATAGGACAGGTTTAGAGGAATATGGGCCAAATGTAGGCAGGTCGGACTAGTGTAGATGGGGCATGTTAGTCGGCATGGGCAAGTTGGGGCGAATGGCCTGATTCCACGCTTCTTCTTCCTGCGTATGGTGTGCACAGCCTAAAGTTGTCGGTCAACTTGTTTTCTTTGATCTTTTTGTTTGTGCACTGTCGGGTTGATTGCATTAGTCGAAGCGGGGAGGACCACGTGAAAGTTGCAATCTCCCACCCCGTTTCCACGCTGTACGACTATGACACTCGACAAGGCTGAAGCAGGCCTTTCTAATTGCTTTGAGCAATGCTTAAACATGGCAATGCAATCAAAGAATATTTATAGAATTCTCTTTGGCCACACTTTTGCAGAGTTAATGTAATAGTGACATTTTGAGTCGAGAACCTTCTTAAAACTGAAGGAGTCTAAAGAAGGGTCTCAACCTGAAACGTCACCTATCCATGTTCTCCAGGGATGCTGCATGACTTGCTGAGTTACTCCAGCACTTCATGTTCTTTTGTGTATTAACCAGCATCTGCAGTTCCTAGACTCTACAGGGTTAGCGTAATTCCTGGAGTTTGTTTCAGCTTTGCTATTCCAGCACATGTTTTATAGTTGACCTTGCATTGAGCCAGTGAATCTTTTTCTACATTTCACCTCAATCCTTTGTATTTATATGAAAATGTCCATTATTTTGTCTGCTAACATGAACACAGTGCAGTTCTGAATGTGGAGAAGCTTAGTTATATGACCAGAGTTTCCTTTGTTTAAAGATTGTGGAATTTTAAAGGAAGCACTTGCTTTGAAAGCTTGGCTGTAGAAGAAGGAATTTGTTGACTAGCTACTGGAATGACATGAATTTCCATTGAATTTCTGAACTGGTCAGGTTAAAAGAAGCAACAAAAAAAAAACAACGCTGCAGCTGCTGTATATCTAAAGTAAAAGCAGATATTACTGAAAGAAACAACTCGATTGGATCCAGGCAGGGCCGGTTTTAAGCCGATTTGACCGATTGCTCCCAATTGGGCCCCGCGCCTAGGGGGGCCCCGCACTAATGTTCCGTACTTCGTATGGAAATACGAATTCTCTTTGTTAACTAAAGTTTTTTTTAATTCGCCATCCGGATTTTTTTTTTAAACGAACATGTATAACCAAAGATCTTCCAGCAGAGCTCCACTATAGGATCTTTGTGTATAACAACCGCTGCACGGCCATCAGACACAAACGATGTGTTAACTAGTACTGTTAGCACTTCTTATCAGCAAGTACTTAACTCGTTGTTATACAATCATGTCATCAATGCATCCATCCGCCTTCCTCAGTAAATGTTATTGTGTTTTGAACAAGTATTAATAACGTCGTGTTCCTTTGAATAAAATTCACGCGGCGTCATTAATACTTGTTTAAAACACAATTACATGTAGATGTAATGTAGATCGATGACACGTTGAGAATTTCTTTAAACTCACCATCATGAGTGAGGGCCCCGGAGCGCGAGAAGGGGCTTCTTCCTGGTGTGCAGATTAGTCATTCACCTACCGACCCACGTTGTGTCTCTTTGTGTTTTGCTCTCTCCCTCCCTCTCTCCCTCTCCCGCTCCCCATCTCGTCTCTCTCTAGCTCTCTCACACTGTCGCCTCGGCATTCCCGGAATCATTGACGTTTTGCGGTAGACAAAAATGCTGGAGAAACCCAGCGGGTGAGACAGTCGCCTGGCCCGCTGAGTTCCTCCAGCACTCTGTGTTTTTTGTTTGGCTCTGAAGTTGAAGGTGGCTCAACGGGACGCGCAAGGGCTCTGGGGAGAGGGTTGCGTTTCTGGTCGAGACCTTTCTTCAGACAATCACAACTAATCTCACCGACGAGAGTTCAGTTTAGTCTGAAGAAGGGTCTTCTCTCTAAAGTCGCTGCGCTGCCTGTCCTGCAGAGTTACTCCAGCTTTATGTCTATCTTCAATTTCAGAGAAATACAATTTCTCACGGGGGGCTTATAACGTCTCTAAACCCCTCTGGGACCCTCTGAACACCTCTAAAACTCCTCTAGCCCCCCTATTTCCCTCTATTCCCCTCTAAACAATTGTAAACACACCTGAACCCATCTGAAGCCCTCTAAACATCTCTAAACCGTTTAAACCCCTCTAAACTAGGAGGCTGCAAGGTGACTTGGATAGGCTGGGTGAGTGGGCAAATGCATGGGAGATGCAGTATAATGTGGATAAATGTGAGGTTATCCACTTTGGTGGCAAAAACAGGAAAGTAGACTATTATCTGAATTGTGGCCGATTAGGAAAAGGGGAGATGCAACGAGATGCAACGAAAAATGCTCACGGCAGACCAAACGTGTTAAACAGAAATTGGTCAGATATTGAGCTTTACACAGTGAGAAATCATGTGAAATAAGCACTGAATTTAATTTTAAATGAATGTACCTGCATGTTATACTGTTTAGTTTGGAGATACCACCAGATAGTCTGGTTGATACAACCAGATTAGTTTGGAGATACAACCAGATTAGTTTGGAGATACAACCAGATTAGTTTGGAGATACAACCAGATTAGTTTGGAGATACAACCAGATCCACTGAGTTCGCACCGACCAGCGACTTTTGTTACAGATTTGACAAATTTATTTGGCGGCCAATCAAACGCTGTCTCTAAGGGGGTTGCATCCAATCACCAACCAGCTTGCCTTAAAATTCCCGAAACTACACGAAATATAAACATACATAAATTTTTACTTTTCTAGAGTAGGGGCCCCGCCATCAGTTTTCTAATTGGGCCCCGCAATTCCTAGCACCAGCCCTGGATCCAGGGAAAGAGAAACAAGACTGGTGACAACAAAATCATTAGAGGATAGACACAAAATCCTGGAGTAACTCGGTGGGACAGGCAGCATCTCTGGGTAGAAGGAACGGGTGACGTTTCGGGTCGAGACCCTTCTTCAGACTGGCCAGGCTGAGAGATGCTGCCTGTCCCGTTGAGTTACTCCAGCTTTTTGTGTCTATCTTTGGTGTAAACCAGCATTTGTAGTTCCTTCCTACAAAGAAAACTCATTCCACTGCACATTTTCCTCTCCCCTCCCGTTTCACGTTTCCAATGGTGGCACGGTGGCGTGGCAGTAGTACTCCAGAACGAGGGGCCACAGTTTAAGAATAAGGAGTAAGCCAATTAGAACAGAGACGAGGAAACACTTTTTCTCACAGAGAGTGGTGAGTCTGTGGAATTCTCTGCCTCAGAGGGCGGTGGAGGCAGGTTCTCTGGATGCTTACAAGAGAGAGCTAGATAGGGCTCTTAAAAATAGCGGAGTCAGGGGATATGGGGAGCTGGCAGGAACGGGGTACTGATTGGGGATGATCAGCCACGATCACATTGAATGGCGGTGCTGGCTCGAAGGGCCAAATGGCCCACTCCTGCACCTATTGTCTATTGTCTATTGTCTACTGCTGCCTTACTGGGCCAGAGACCTGGGTTTGATCCTGACTACAGGTGCTGTGTGTCCTCCCTGAGACTGCGTGGGTTTTCTCCGGGTGCTCCGGTTTCCTCCCACACTCCAAAGACATGCAAATTTGTGGCTTAAATTGGCTTTTCCAAATTGTCCCTAGTGGGTAAGAAAGAACTAGTGTACGGGGATCGTTGGTCAGCATCGGCTTGGTGGGGCGAAGGGCCTGTTTCCATGCTGTATCGCTAAACTAAACTAAGCTAAACTAAACTAAACTACACTAAACTGAGCTTCCTTAACACCACTCTTCAATCTCCATCAACTTCCCTTCTCACAAAACCTCCCTGTGCAACAATGGGAGATACAACACCATCCAGAGAGCAATTCATTTAGCAGCTATTTACTTCACTTAGAGAGTCATAGATTCATACAACATGGAAACAGGCCCTTCGGCCCTACTCATCCATGCTGACCAAGATGCTCCATCTAACCTCGTCCTATTTGCTCACATTTGGTCCATATCTTCTAAATATTTCCTATCTATGTAGCTGTCCAAGTGTCTTCTAAATGTAGTTATTGTTCCTTCCTCAACTGCCTCTTCTGGGTGCTTATTCCATACACCCATCAACCTCTGAGTGAAAAAGTTGCTCCTCAGGCCCCTATTACATCTTTGCCCTCTGATCTTAAACATATGTCCTCCGGTTTTTGATTTCCCTCACCTGGGTACAAGACCTTATGAATCCTCTTTTGTACACTCGTCTATAAGATCACCCCTTAGCCTCCTGCGCTCCAAGGAATAAAGTCCTAGCTTGACCAATCTCTCCCTAAAGCTCAGGCCCAAGAGTGTTGGCAACATCCTTCTTCCAATGGAGTACATTGCATTTGGTGCCAATAATGTGGTCGCCTCCACATTGGGGAAACTAAACGCAAATAGGGTGAGTGTTTTGCAGAACAGCTCCATTCACTCTGCAATGGTGAAACTGAGCTTCCAATTGCCTGTCAGTTATATTCCCCATTTTACCCCCATTCTACTCCCCTTCTGTCTTTGATCTCCAACATAAAGTATAAAGTATAAAGTTTCCTTTATTGTCATTCAAACTTTTGGTTTGAACGAAATTACGTGCCTTGCAGTCATGACAGAGAATAAAGTAACAGAACACACAATGAACACAGTTTAACATCCACCACAGTGAGTCTACCAGGCACCTCTTCACTGTGATTGAAGGCAAAAGTCTTAAAGTCTTATCCCTTCCTTCCTTGTTCTCCCTCTGCATTGAGACGATCCAGGCTTTCGAGTCCCGCGGCCGAATCCGAGCTCCGCGAACGGGCCGGTTCAAACTCCACGGCCCGGGGTGGACGAAGCTGCCACCCTCCAGCCCAGTGGACGAAGCTGTTGTTGCGGGAGTTCCGGAGAATCGGTCACCAACCTGGGACCTGCGAGCCCCCGATATTGTCGTCCACTGGGCCCGCGGCCGAAGCCTCCGAGGCTCCGAAGTCGGGCCGCCGCTGCAGCGCCACCACAGCCCCGAAGTCGGCCAACTTCGCGATGGTGAGTCCTGGCTCTGCCTCCGGAGCCTAGAGGTCGGTCCCAGTTGGAGGCCGCCAGCTCCACGATTAGGCCTCAGCGCAGACGGAGACGGAGATGGAGACGGAGATATGACAAAGAAAAGGTCGCATCCACCCCGAAGGAAGAGACTAAAACAAGTTTCCCCCACCCCCACACATACACAACTAAAAATAAACTAAAACCTTCTAAAACAAGTCAAAAGAAAAAGAAAAAAAAGAAAAAGACAGATGGACTGCAGGCGAGACGCAGCTGCTTGGACTTCCGGATGTTTTTCAGTGATGACCAACATAATCTCAAGGCAAGGCATTTTGTTCCATCTGGATGCAAAATGTGGATGGGTTGGTTGGAGTTAAGTTTTCAGATCTGAGGATCTGTTCACCGTCAGGGTTTGGCGTCGGCGTTCCACCAGCCCGGCGTGAGGGCCTGAACATCGGGCCACCCAGGGCGGCGACTGCGGGTGCTAGGAAGGCCTCGACCACGAGTGAACATCTGGGAAGAACGGAGTGGAGGCTGGCTGGACTATGGTGCCTTCCTCACCTTGGTGCCACTGTGTTAAGTTGTGTCGTGGACTTTCACTGTTTGTGCTTTTTTTTAAATTCTATTTTATTTTTAATATGTTTTATTATTTATTATTATTTATTTATTTTTATTTTTATGATACTGCCTGTAAGGGAAATTCATTTCGTTGTCTCTAACTGAGACAATGACAATAAATTTGAATACAATACAATACAATACAATACAAAGATGACACCCAGTTTGCTGGTGTCGTGGACAATTAGGACGGCTGTAAAAGTATATGGTGGAACATAGATCAGCTACAGTAATGAGTGGAGAAATATCCTATTTAATCCTTGGTTAAGAGACTTTTAGTAGCAATGTTACAAAATTTTGAGATTTTTAAAATCAAGTGTAATTTATCCCATCAGATAAAGCATAAAACATAGAAGTTTAATTTGACACCTAATTCATTTTCATATCTTCAGTATTAAAAAAGTTATGGCCATTTTCATACTCGGAAATTAGCATCTTGTTCCCTATTGCTTTTCCACTGACTTAACACAAAAGCTGTGATCAAGGACAGTCAAAAGCCCATAACCTTCTTAAAAAGTAAGAGAACTGAATGAAAATTTCAGTTATTATAGATTGAAGCATTCTGAAACAAATATGAAACAATCTTACTTGGATGACCTGAAATTAAAGCATATAATTAGTTAGTTACCTAATTGTAGCTAATTACAAAATTCAATTACTAGGTCTAAACATCTATCCATTTCTTAAGAAAAGGTTAACATTTTTAAAAAGCCTAAGTGTCCAAATAACATTCACACAAGAATTCACAATATAACATGATTTTTAAATCTAATTGTCATGAATTTATAGGCCAAATGGAAGGAATTTAGTGTTTAATTCCAGTAAATTAATTCTTGCGAGTGGGATTTTGTGGAACGTGCTGGTTTGGAACGTTGCGGGTGTAGTGAATTTAAACCCCATATCGGCAGGAAAAATACTGCCGGTTCGTATATTTACATAATGACATTTTCGCAACTTGAAATTTTGATTAAAGGCATCCTAAGAAGCAAGTTTATATGAAAAAATAAATGGCATACCTTGCTTTGTCCCCTACGTGAGATCCGTCCCGTTGTCGGCGTTGACGGCATTTGAAGATGACTTTAATTTTACTCCAACAATTAAATTATCCACCGTTAATTTTAATAAACTTAATAAAACGGCAGTCGAAGCGATTTTTCTTTAGCAACTAAACAGCCTGACAGAGATCAATTTGAATAGGCTGCAGAAAAATTGCATTTTAAACCCGCCCCCCTCTCAAAGGCGCCAAAGTCGCGCACATGGGCAGCGACAGAACTGCAGCGCCGCTGAAGGTAAGTTTTTTAACAAACCTACTTTTAGATAGGCTGGGCATGGAGGGATATGGATCTTGTGCAGGCAGATGTGATTAGTTATCATGGCATCATCTTTGGCACGGACATTATGCACAGATGTTGTGGGCCGAAGGGTCTGTTCTGGTGCGGTACTGCGCTATGTTCTAATACAGCTGCTAAGTCTCAATATTTAGGTTCAACAATATCAGATCACCACCATATTCTTCCCTCTGCAACCATAGAGTCATAGCTTGATGCAGTGTGGAAACAGCCCCTTTGGCCCAACTTGCCCGTACTGACCAACATGTCCCATCTATACTTGTCCCACCTGCCTGTGCTTGGACCAGATCCTCCTAAACCTGTCCTATCCACGCACCTGTCTAATCTATATCTATCTTCTATACTATTACTAAAACTCTCATCTTGACCACTTCCGGTCTACGTTGTTTTTAAATTTGCGCAAAAATGCTACCCTATATCACTAAGATTCTTTTGCCACCTTACTCACTGTTCACCTCTGCTCCAAGTCACCAAGTTTTGTTCCGATCGATGGAAGATTACAAAAGTTATGAAGGTTTAAAAAATCATGAAATCAGCAGATTGGTCTTCTCCGCTGTCAGTCCCCATGAAGGTAACCCATCCCAGAACCATTTAGAGGGTTACTATCTAAATGGCGTCAAGTTGGGAAAAGGGGAAGTACAACGGGATCTGGGGGTCCTTGTTCATCAGTCTATGAAAGTAAGCATGCAGGTACAGCAGGCAGTGAAGAAAGCGAATGGCATGTTGGCCTTTATAACAAGAGGAGTCGAATATAGGAGCAAAGAGGTCCTTCTGCAGTTGTACAGAGCCCTAGTGAGAACACACCTGGAGTATTGTGTGCAGTTTTGGTCCCCTAATTTGAGGAAGGACATTCTTGCTATTGAGGGAGTGCAGCGTAGGTTTACAAGGTTAATTCCCGGGATGGCGGGACTGTCATATGCTGAGAGAATGGAGCGGCTGGGCTTGTACACTCTGAAGTTTAGAAGGATGAGAGGGCATCTCATTTAAACATATAAGATTGTTAAGGGTTTCGACACGCTAGAGGCATGTTCCCGATGTTGGGGGAGTCCAGAACCAGGGGCCACAGTTTAAGAATAAGGAGTAAGCCATTTAGAACGGAGACGAGGGAACACTTTTTCTCACAGAGAGTTGTGAGTCTGTGGAATTCTCTGCCTCAGAGGGCGGTGGAGGCAGGTCCTCTGGATGCTTTCAAGAGAGAGCTAGATAGGGCTCTTAAAAATAACGGAGTCAGGGGATATGGGGAGAAGGCAGGAACGGGATACTGATTGGGGATGATCAGCCATGATCACATTAAATGGCGGTGCTGGCTCGAAGGGCCATATCCTGCACCTATTGTCTATTGTCTATTATTGTGTTCTATGTCACAATGGGCCCCAATGAGAGGGAATGGCTGTGCCGCCGGAGAGCCGCTAAGAGTCGATGTGGGGGGGGGGGGGGTTTGAAGGGTGGATGGAGTGAGTGCGTGGGGGGGGGGGGGGGGGGCATGGGGCAGATTTGGGGGGGGGGGGGTGAGGGGAGTGGAGGAGGGGGAAATCAGGGGGGATCAGGGGCGTCACAATGGGAACCTGTCAGCAGCGCCAGTGCAGTGGGGGCTATGCGTTGGAATTGGTGGAGATGTAGAATATTACGTTGGGGGACCAGGCCTCCCCTGTTGGAATGGGACCCAACGGGTCCCACTTAGTCTAGTTGCTTCTTAAAATTTGCGATAGTCCCTGCCTCATGGAAAATTTTACCCCTCAGGTTCCTATTAAATCGTTTCCCCTTCACCTTAAACCTATGTGCTCTAGTTCTCAATTCCCATACTCTGGGCAAGAGACCCCGTGTGTCTACCCGATCTATTCCTCTCATGGTTTTGTACACCTCAATTAGATCATCCCTCATAATTCAACATTCCTTGGAATAGTGATAGGCCTGGATAGAGTGGATGTGTAGAGGATGTTTCCACTTGTGGGAGAGCATAGGACCAGAGATCTTAGCCTCAGAACAAAAAGACGTTCCTTTAGAAAGAAGATGAGGAGGAATTTATTCAGTCAGAGGTTGGTGAATCTGTGGAACTCATTGCCACAGTAGGCTGTTGAGGCAAATGGATATTTTTACGGCGGAGATAGATAGATTCTTGATTAGTACAGGTCGACGCAGAATCAGTGGCCCAAGGGCCTGTTTCCACACCGAATCTCACATATGAACATGAATAGAATCCCAGCCGGCTCAACCTCTCCCTGCAGCTCAGACCCTCGAATCCTGGCAACATCCTCGTAAATCTTCTCTGTACCCTTTTCAACTTGAGACTATCATGTTGTCGGGAAATTTAGGTTTCAGTTTGTGCCTTTGTTTCTGTTCTGTTTCCAAGTGTTAAAGTATTAAATGAAAGCACTGAAGAAACCTTTACCTTGACAACTTTGATGCTCACTCTAACACAGACATTCTCCAGTCTTTCCCTTCACTGCATCTTTGATTTCTAACTTTCCATTCCAATCAAGTGTCATTGACCCAGAATGTTGACTCTTTGCTTCCCTCACCATGGAAACTGCCTGACCTGTTAAATTCTTCCAGCATTTTCTAATTTCGTTTGCTGAAGTCCAAGATTTTCTCAAATTCTTTCGTGTGATTATGGCTGTCACTGGTAAGGCCCACATTTTAGTTTTGTTCAGAGATACAGCTTGGAAACGGGCCCTTCGGCCCACTGAGTCTGTGCCAACCATCGATCGCCCGAACACTAGTTCCATCCCACACACATTGGGACAATTTTACAGAAGCCAATTAACCTACAAACCCTGACGTCTTTGGAGTGTGGGAGGAAACCGGAACACCCGGACGGAGAAAACCCACTGTGGCACAGGGAGAACATACAAACTCCATACAGACAGCACCCATAGTCAAGATGGAACCCGGGTCTCTGGCGCTGTAAGGCAGCAACTCTACCACTGTGCTGCATTTTGTATGATGCTGGTGAACCACCTTCGTGAATCAATGAGATCCTTGTGGTCTCGGTATTTCCAGAGTGCCGTTAGAAAGTTACAGCTTTTAGACCTAGTAACGATTTGACCTATTTTAACGCCGGGATGGTGTGTGGCTGAGAGGTAAACTTGTTAGTGGTTTATTTGCTATATAGCTGCAGCCTTCGTCTTTCTTGGTAGTTGAGGTTGTGGGTTTGTAGAGGTGATCGTCGCTCAGGATAAGTCTCTATTAGGACCGATTAAACAGTCTCAAAAACTGTTTTGTACATAGTTAACAAATTCCTCCCATTCTTTTTATTTTTTATTTTTTTTATTTTAATTTTTATTAGAAGTAAGTACAATAATATGGTACCATAGGTGCCTAGTATATATTGGCATGCCAATATATACTAGGATACATGCCAATATATACTAGAATAACAAATAGCTATCTCTCCTTTATTCTTCTGCTTTCTACCTCTGCTCCTTTTCTCTTCATTTTCTTTCTTTTCTAATTTTCCTTTTCTCACTTTCTGATATCACCCACTTCTCTATTTCTTTTCTATTCTTTTTCTGTCTCCTTTTTATTGCTACGATAAAAATAACAAGAAACTTCCTCCCATTCTAAGTCACTTGTACTAAGTCCATCCCAATTAGAATTGGGAAATTTAAAACCCCCTACCTCTGTAAGCCTGTTCCTCCGCATCTTTCTCTGATGAACATGAAGAGTTCTGTTACTCCAGCTTTTTGTGTCTATCTTTGGATTAAACCAGCATCTGCAGTTCCTTCCTACACAGCTTCTTTTAAAGGGGGTTTGATTTAAAAAGAAGCTGACACTTCAAAAAGTATGTAGGAAGGAACTGCAGATGCTGGTTTAAATCGGAAGACAGACACAAAATGCTGGAGTAACTGAGTGGGACAGGCAGCATCTCGGGAGAGAAGGAATGGTTGTCGTTTCGGGTCGACACCGTGTTGAAGTCCGAAGAAGGGTCTTGACCCGAAACGTCACCCATCCCTTCTCTCCAGAGATGCCGCCTGCCCCGCTGAGTTACTCCAGCATTTTGTGTCTACCTTCAAAAAGTATTTCTGACAAGGGAGAAGCGGCTCTCTGAGCTGTTGTGGCTGCTTTAGGCATTTCACGTCAGGGCCTTGTGATTGTGGGCAACAGGTTGTGTGATTTATTCCACCCTGATCATTATAGTCCTACACACTTACTCCGCCATTGTGTCGAATGAGCTACTTGCTTTGAGTTGAGGTAAAACTGACCTGCAAATCCTGAATTATCTAATCTAATTGCAACGATTCATGCATTTATAAATCAAAGTAACATTATTCAGGAAAGGGAATTCAAGTAGCTGTAAATAGCAATACATAATGGATTATAAAAATGCAAATTGCTGCACAGAGACATCAAGTTTCACAAGAGCTTAAACAACCTCCTCTGATGAATTTCAAGAACCCTGATTAGATATCGATTTCCTTGTTCTTGTTGCCAAAGAGGCAACCAATCCTTCATCCCACTTCCTCACAATCCCTGATTGTATTTAGCTGCTTGTATTGGCCTTGCTTGGTTGATTAACAGGCCACTTTGCAGTAACTCTGTCCCATATGACAGCGGTTCTCCCTCTCCCAGTAATGTGGCCATCAAAGGCAACTCTGTGTCAGGAATTAACTCAGGGACAATGTATCACAGTCCTGGGATTTTCATAACGGTGATTTCAGAACAATAGACTGGAGGATGGATTATGTTGTGCCTCTATTTAAAAAAGGATGTAAAGGAAAACCTGGAAACTATAGACCAGAAAGCCTAGCATCTGTGGTCGGAAAGTTACTGGAGAGGATACTAAGGGATAAGATGTACAGATCCACCACTGGCACCCTTGTTACCAGAGCCTTGCCATATTATCTGTTTTGCCGAGTCAACAGAGGTCAGGGTCTTGGGGGGAGAGGAAGTTGACTATGGGAAGGCGGCAAATTCAATCCGCCGATCGGCTGCGGAAGTTGCCTATGGGAATGGATTTGCTGGCTCAGGCCAGGCTGGAGTTCCAGAGTCCTGGCCGCAGGGGGCAAATTCGGCCCGCCGATCCTAATGAGGACAATCAGCAATAACTGACGCCAATCCCTCCCTCCCTCCCGTGGTCCATTATAACAAGAGTTTGCTGTCTTTGTCTCCAAGTTTTTGTTTATCACCATGACTACTAGACTGGTCTTTCCATACTTGTACACACACTACAACTTCCAAATCAGCTCTGAACTACATACTGTAGACTTGCAGGCATTGGTTTTGTCTTTTTGCACGATTGGTGTTTATTTTTATGTGTGTGTGTGCGTGTGTGCGTGCGTGCGTGCGTGCGTGCGTGCGTGCGTGCGTGTGTGTGTGTGTGTGTGTGTGTGTGTATGTATGTATGTGTATATGTGTGTGTGTGTATATATATGTGTGTGTGTGTGTGCGTGCGTGCGTGCGTGCGTGCGTGTGTGTGTGTGTGTGTGTGTGTGTGTGTGTGTGTACATCTATACACATGTATGTGTAGATGTGTGTGTGTGTATATATATGTGTGTGTGTGTATATATATATGTGTGTGTGTGTGTGTGTATCTTTGTGTACAATATAAATGTGTATGTATATATATATATCTATGTACATATATATGACAGTCTCTTCTGGTATGTGGAGGGGTTGGTTCAAGTCTGATCACCTGCCCCTGTGGCCATTGCTACAATTGCATGGCTGTTACGTTCCCAACACGGTGCTCCTGATAAGAGCTAACCCAGTTCCTTTTTCTCACTCAGGAATCATTGTACAAAATGCCACAGCGCTACTTTCAACTTATTTTTGTTCGTTTGGTGAATGTTATTGGATGATCCAACTGGACATTAACATAATCCATAGGCATGTTTGATTTTTGATAGCCCTGAGCTAAGTAGGTTTTCTGGTGGTGCCAGCTGTAATGGAACATATTCAGCACTCACACTCATCTGCCTCATCCTGAAGAAACAGAACAGGATAAAACAATAATAGGGGGGAAATTTCAGTTTGGGGCACGTGCTTTCAGTGGGGAAATAAAAGATGAAGAACAGTCAGGAGGATGTTGAGTGTGTGGGAAGGAACTGCAGATGGTAATTTAAACAAAAAGCTGGAGTAACTCAGTAGGTCAGACAGCACCTCTGGAGAAAAGGAATAGGTGACTTTTCGGTGGAGACCCTTCCTCAGACAGTTTATCGTCAAGTGTAACGAGGTACAGGGAAAAGCGTCTTTTGCATGCTCACCAGTCAGCAGAAAGGCAATACATGATTATATGTGCAGGCTTTGGAAAGTGTGCAGGAGAGGTTCACCACAATGCTGCCTGGATTGGAGGCTACTAGCTCCAAGGAGAGGTTGGACAAACCTGCATTATTTTCCCTAGAACACCACAGGTTGAGGGTAGACCTGATAGTAGTATAAAAAAAATAAGAGAGGCATAGATAGATATTCATAACAGGGTGGACATTCAGAGCAATGTTCCCAGTGTGGGAATGACATAGACTAGAGGTCGTAGCTTTAGAAGGGCAAGGCTTAAAGGAGATGTGCGGGGACAGATTTTTTACACCAAGGATTCAGATTCAGATTCAATTTTAATTGTCATTGTCAGTGTACAGTACAGAGACAACGAAATGCATTTAGCATCTCCCTGGAAGAGCGACATAGCAAATGATTTGAATAAATAATAATAAGTGTCCGGGGGGGGGGGGGGGGGGTGATTGGCAGTCACCGAGGTACGTTGTTGAGTAGAGTGACAGCCGCCGGGAAGAAGCTGTTCCTGGACCTGCTGGTTCGGCAACGGAGAGACCTGTAGCGCCTCCCGGATGGTAGGAGGGTAAACAGTCCATGGTTGGGGTGAGAGCAGTCCTTGGCGATGCTGAGCGCCCTCTGCAGACAACGCTTGCTTTGGACAGACTCAATGGAGGGGAGCGAGGAACCGGTGATGCGTTGGGCAATTTTCACCACCCTCTGCAATGCCTTCCGGTCGGAGACAGAGCAGTTGCCATACCATACTGTGATGCAGTTGGTAAGGATGCCCTCGATGGTGCAGCGGTAGAAGTTCACCAGGATCTGAGGAGACAGATGGACCTTCTTCAGTCTCCTCAGGAAGAAGAGACGCTGGTGAGCCTTCTTGATCAGAGTTGAGGTATTGTGGGTCCAAGAGAGGTCATCGGAGATGTTGACTCCCAGGAACCTGAAGCTAGAAACACGTTCCACCTCCGTCCCGTTAATGTGGATGGGGGTGTGCGTGTCGCCCCTGGCCTTCCTGAAGTCTACAATGAGCTCCTTGGTCTTCTTGGAGTTAAGGGCCAGGTTGTTGTCAGCGCACCATGCTGCTAAGTGCTGGACCTCCTCCCTGTAGGCCGACTCATCGTTGTTGCTGATGAGGCCAATCACCGTTGTATCATCTGCATACTTGATGATGGTGTTAGTACCATGTACAGGTGTGCAGTCATAGGTGAAGAGGGAGTAGAGGAGGGGGCTCAGCACACAGCCCTGTGGAACGCCGGTGTTCAGTGTGAGGGTTGAAGAGGTGTGCTTGTCTAACCTAACAGACTGGGGTCTGTTGGTTAGAAAGTCCAGTATCCAGTTGCAGAGGGAGGGGTCGATGCCCAGGTTACCGAGTTTGGTGATCAGTTTTGATGGTATAATGGTGTTGAATGCTGAGCTGTAATCGATGAACAGCATTCTTACGTAAGTGTCTCTGTTGTCAAGGTGGGAGAGGGCGGAGTGAAGTGCCGTTGAGATGGCATCCTCCGTACTCCTGTTCTTGCGGTAGGCAAACTGATAGGGATCCAGTGTGGGGGGTAGGCAGCTTTTGAGGTGTGCCAGGACCAGCCTCTCGAAGCACTTGGTGATGATGGGGGTAAGTGCAACTGGGCGGAAGTCGTTGAGGCTTGCCGCAGTGGAGTGTTTTGGCACTGGCACGATGGAGGTGGTTTTAAGGTACGTGGGGACAACTGCTTGGGCAAGTGACAGGTTGAAGATGTCAGTCCAGACGTCTGTAAGCTGCGCAGCACAGGCCCTGAGCACGCGCCCGGGGATGCCGTCAGGGCCAGCAGCCTTACGTGCATTAGTCCTACTCAGTGCCACGTATACGTCGTAGGGGGTGAGTGTGAGGGGTTGGTGATCGGCAGGGAGCACAGCCTTGATGGCTGTCTCTAGATTGTCCCTGTCGAAGCGGCCATAGAAGTGATTAAGCTCCTCAAGGAAGGAGGCGTCGCTGGATGTGGGGTGGTGTTGGAGGGTCTGTAGTCCGTGATGGCCTGGATGCCTTGCCACATGCGTCGGGGGTCGGAGTTGTTGTTGAAGTGCTCCTCAATCCTGAGCTTATGGCAGTGCTTGGCCTTCTTGATGCCCCTCTTCAGGTTAGCCCTGGCTGAACTGTAGGCTCGAGCATCGCCTGACCTGAAAGCGGTGTCCCGTGCTTTCAGCAGTAGCCTGACCTCGCTGTTCATCCATGGCTTCTGATTCGGGAATATGGTCACCTGTTTGAGGGATGTGACACTATTGATGGTGGAGTTTATAAAGTCCAGAACAGAGGATGTGTAGGAATCAATGTCCGTGTGGGAATCAAGGGTGGCCTGGGCTGCAAACGCCTTCCAGTCAGTGTTTCCAAGGGTGGTGGGTTCCTGGAACTCACTGCCAGAGTTTGTAGTGGACGTAGATACAATAGTGGTATTTAAGAGGCGTTTAGATGGACACGTGGAAATGCAAGGAATAGAGGGACATGGATCATGTGTGGGTAAATGCGGTTAGTTTAACGATAGACACTGTGGGAAGGTCCTGTTCCTGTCCAGTACTTTTCTCTGTCGTGTGTTCTACAATGTGTCTTTATCATCTTACGTTGATTTCAGCTGTAAGGTCTTGTCTGTCCATGACTTTGAATTCAGAAATAAAAAAGGTTTAGCCCTGTAATGGCATCTGGATCATCAAAAGGGTTCTGTCTCTCCAAGATGACACAGATCAACATGAGTGCTGAATATTTTCCATTACAGCTGGCAGCACTGGATAACCTCAGGGCTATCGTATATAAAGGTCCTGCAGTAGACCCCGCTGTGTTGCAGAGTGACTGAATGACATGTTCGGAGGCTATTGATCTATCAGTTGCATCTCTTGGAACTGAATAAAGACAGTATCTTGTCTGTTAAGGAGCCTCAGGTCATGAGCAAAAGTGACACAGGTTAGGTGTTGTGGCGCAGCAGAGAGCGGAACCATTGTGTTCTGCTTCATGAATGGCTTACATTTGAGAGATTGTTTAGCCAAGAAAGAGCAGTGAGGTCACTGCATTTAAAACAAGCGGGCCCATGGTAAGTAAGTGCCCTCTCTGTCCATTGTGACTTGTTCAAAGTGGAAGAACACCTCAAAACTCAACAGTATGCCGATACTCATCTGAACAGGGAAAGCACCACAAAAATTCTGTCACACTCATTTGACAAAGGGAAAGCAGAATTTGATTTTGCTTTACATTTTACAGTGTGTCCACCTTTATCATATCTGTATCATCCCTCGAAGAAACAGGAAATTGAAGCAAAAGTGTTCCTATTCAAAAGATTCTTTATTAAAGTAGGTTCCCTTCTTTGAGATAAATAAAGGGACATGACTGGTAAACGAAATTTCCCTCTTTTGCAAATTGGATGCTATTAACATGTAAGTTGTAAATCATTAACATGAGGTCTATCCTAAGGGATCATCAAATACAATATAATTACTGTAAAGTTGAAAGGTAATCAATAACTAATTTATCCTTCATTCAGCCTCTTTCAAATAGGAAGAAGTACTGAGTGTTTAGTGTACTGAGGTGTACTAACCAGTTATTTACTGGTCAGCATGCAACAGAAGCTTTTCACTGTACCTCGGTACACGTGACAATAAACTAAACTAAACTACAAGAAACTGGAGAGAAGATCTAATTTTTTTAAAGTTCATCAATATGCACTGTCCCTGTTTAAATTTTAAAAAAAAATTCAAATTCAAAATTCAAATTCAAGAAGGGTCTCCACCCTAAACGTCACCTATTCCTTTTCTCCAGAGATGTTGTCTGACCCGCTGAGTTCCTCCAGCTTTTTGTGTCTATCTCTGGTTTAACCCAGCGTCTGCAGTTCCTTCCTACACGTCTATCAACGTATTAGTTGCGTGGGAATGAACAGCAGGGTTTGTGAGTCATGGGACAGGGTCGGTGGTCAGTGACAGATATTTGACATATTGGTCAGCTGGGCAGTGGGTGGGGATTGTTTACCTTGACGTGGTGTAGAGGCTTGCGTGACCCCATGGTTCTGAGAACAATGCCGTTGGAAGCACCAGCTTCTGGTAGGGCCACCCATGGCGGTAAGGTCGAGGATGAGGTTCCTGACTAAGAAGGATCCAGCCTACAAAACTTCAACGGCAGACCAGGTGGACGAAGTTATCTTGAACTCGACGGCTGTGATGGCGGATGAATGCTGCAACAGATCTATCAGCTTGGTTCCCTTGCCATTGGATTGAGTTGATTGATTTGTGAAGGACCGTGTGCTTCTTGGAGTGCAACATCAAGTACACGTTAAACAAACACACACGCACAGGCGTCTTCGTTCTGTGAGCTGCAAAGCCAGGATTGGACTCATAAGCCACCTGAGAGTCCATAAAAACAACAGAACGTAGACCATCATCCTCGACCTCCGAGGGATCGACGGGGTGGGGATACATTGGGCAGATCAGAAGGAGAGTGGGCGGAAGATGCATGACTGTCATGAGCCAAAGGTCAGTGTATGGGCAGGGTGGGGAGGGGGAGAGCTGGATCCATGTATTCAATAGAGAGTTAGATACAGTTCTTAGGGCAAAGGTTCCCAACCTGGGGTAAATTTCACATTGACTGACTGTGTTTGGTTCTGGTATCTGTTCATCATTAGTTGTTCATAAATAAGTGAAATAACATTGTTATGCGCTATTAAAGTTGCCAGGGATAAACGGGACAAAAAAGGTTGAGAACCCCTCCCTGTCTTAGGGCTAATGGAACCAAGGGACATGGGGAGAAAGTAGGAACGGGCTACTGATTTTTGATGATCAGCCATGATCATCTTGAATGGCGATGCTGGCTCAAAGGGCGGAATGGCCTTCTCCTGCACGTATTTTCTATGTTTCTATCCAGCCAACGCTGCTCAGTAAGGCTCCCTGAAGTAACGGTGAAGCAACACACACAAGCCTTGTGAAGGACTGGACCTGCAGGGGCTCTTCATGTAATGACTAGTGTCCCAGTAGTGACACCCATTACAGTGCATGCCATAGGAAACTACTGCGCATGCATCCCTTGGGTCATAGAGCGGTACAGCACGGTAACAGGCCCTTCGGCCCATCTGCAGTTCCTATTTGCATTAATCAGTCAGATGCAATAAAAACCGAGAACAAAAACTGCACACCCCCCCATTTGGTTTTGTTTAGTTTGCAGATATAGCATGGAAATTGGATTCTCAGCACACTGAGTCCACGTAAACCAGCAATCGCCCATTCACACTAGTTCTATGTCACCCACTTTCTCATCCACTTCCTTCACATTAGACCATAATTATAAGGCATAGGAGTAAAGTTAGGCCATTCCGCCCGAGTATGCTCCACCATTTGGTCAGGGCTTGCCTATTTTTCCTCACGGCCCCTTTCTCCTGCCTTCTCCCTGTAATTTGTGACACCCTTTCTTATCAAGAACCTATCAATCTCTGGTTTAAAATTCCCCAATACTTGAGGGGCAATTTTACAGAGGACAATCTCTGGTACCTCACAGCGCCAGAGACCTGCGTTCCATCCTGCCTCCGGATGCTGCCTGGACGGAGTTGGTACGTTCTCCCTGTTTGGGTTTTCTTCCGGGTGCTGCGGTTTCCTCCCACACTCCAATGATGTACAGGTTTGTAGGTTCATTGGCTACAGTAAAACTGGAACTTGTCCTTAGTGTGTAGGACAGCGTTAGTGTACGGAGTGATCGATGGACGGTACGGACTGGGTGGGCCGAAGGGCCTGTTTACTTGCTGTATCTCTAAGGACTAAAGTCTAAAGATACAAAATGCTGGGGAAACTTAACGGGACAGGCAGCAACTCTGGAGAAAATGGATGTGATGTTTCGGGCGGGGACCCATCTTCAGACATCTCACAAATTTCACAAATCCATATTTTCTTGTTAGAAATGCATTCTATGAGTCTAACTACGCACTTCATGCAATTGATGATGTGTATTCTGTACCTTTTTGGAGTAATGCACCCCTTACCCTGATCTTTTCTATCTGAGGAGGCCTAGCTCATAGAAAATGGGTGCAGGAGTGGGCCATTTGGCCCTTCAAGCCAGCATCGTCATTCAATATGATCATGGCTCATATCATATCATCCAAAATCAGTACCCAGTTCCAGCTTTTTCCCCATATCCCTTGATTTCTTTAGCCCTGAGAGCTATATCTAACTCTCTTTTGAAAACATCCAGGGAATTGGCCTCCACTGCATTCTGTGGCAGAGAATTCCACAGATTCACAACTCTCTGGGTGAAAAGGTTTTTTCCTCATCTTGAGAAAAGTCCCATGACTAGAGAAAAGCATGTCTTCTTGTGAAAGATTTATAAGTGTGTTTAAAAAGTCTCAGGGAGTACTGTGGGTTTTGTCTGCTGACTCCTGCTCAGAGATTTATCATGATTTTCTGAAGACACGGGCACCAGTGTAGGTTTTGACAATCACCTCCCACTCACAGCAATGCTGTTCTCCCTCTTCAGTCAAGGCCTGTCACAGATTCATGAGACAGAACCCAACTGTGGGAAGAGTCACTGAGAGCAGTCTGTTCCTCATAGTTAGTCCAGGGCAATTTCTGAAATGTGTAGGAAAGAACTGCAGATGCCAGTTTAAATCGAAGATAGACACAAAATGCTGGAGCAACTCAGCGAGAGAGGCAGCATCTCTGGAGAGAAGGGATGGGTGACATTTCGGGTCGAGACCCTTTTTCAGATGTCTAAAACGTTGGCTTTAAATTCATAAAAATTCATTTTGAGTTACGCAAATACATGTCTGACAAGTCTTGTTTGTTAAATTAAAACAGAATCAATTCTGGTTCCTTTCCTCCGTTAGATTTTGTGGATGTGGGTCTAAATCCCACTTGCCCGTTCTTGAACATGGTTGAGTTAAATCTATAAAGCATGGGGGAATAATAGTCCTGATTAACAAGATTAACATGAAGTTACTCTCAAATACTTCCCATTCACCCGCTACACAAATTTCTAAATCAATAGAGGGGTGGGAAGGTGACTCAGCGGTAGAGTTGTTGCCTCACAGCTCCAGAGACCTGGGTTCAATCCTGATCACTGGTGCTGTCTGCACGGAGTTTGTACGTTCTCCCCGTGACCTGCGTGGGTTTTCTCCGGGAGCTCCGGTTTCCTCCCACACTCTAAAGACGTACGGGTTAACCTCAATTAATCTTGAAAAGGAGGCGCAGTCGTCTTTCTTACAGTTTGGCTTTCTTCCCAACCAATTGTTCAAGCGCTTTTGATTGCAACATGCGCCTTAATTTAGTTCAACAAAGAAACTGACAAGTTACTAAAGAACCAGGTTAATTGCCTTGATAAACTTGGTAAATTGTTCATAGTGTGTGTAGGATAGTGCTAGTGTGCGGGGACCACTGGTCGGCGCGGACTCGATGGGCCGAAGGGCCTGTTTCTGCGCTGTATCTCTAAACTAAAAAAAACGCGAATATTGGATGTGTTCAAATAACAAGAACGTTTAAGCAACCTTTCCGATGGCTCATTAAATGTGTTTGTAAAATCTTTGGTGGATTTTGTCTGTAACTACTGGATATTGCAACAGTCCACAAATCCCATATTGGATTCCATTGCAGTGTTTAGTTTAGTTTTGAGATACAGCGTGGAAACAGGCTCTCCAGCCCACCGGGTCCGCACCAACCAGCGATCCCCGCACGCGATCACTATCCTACACACACTAGGGACAATTCACAATGTTTTTACAGACGTTAATTAACCTACAAACCTGTACGTCTTCGGAGTGTGGAAGTAAACTGGATATCATGGGGAAAACCCACGCGGTCACGGGGAGAACGTACAAACTCCGTACGGACAGCACCCGCAGTTGGGATCGAACTCCAGGATGGTTTACAGATCACGTGCATGTGGAGTGTAAATGGAGTCAGGGCAATGTGGTGGAAAGCAGGTGAAAGGAGGAGGTACATGCTTACATCGTTGGGTGGAAGGAGATGCGGAGAACTATGGATGAGGATAAGGGGATCAGATAAGCTGCTGTTCACAGCCTCGGCAATGACCATTATGGCAACAACCTTCTCCTCTTGGGGAGAAGGGGAGGGGAGGGGTTAAGTGATACAGGCACACCTGCCTACCTGCCTTGGCTGGATTCTGATGCCACCTTGTTCAGTAGTAGAGCATGAAGCTTGCCCATAATTGGTTTGCTACGTGTTAGGCCACTGTGACTGTCGTGGTTCACTAGCTGGCAGGATATGCCCACTTTGATGTGCAGGTGTGAACCTTTGCAGCAACATTAATTCCATTTTAAAGATGGTAAAGTGTATGGCGCAAAAGTCACCATCTTTCATTGTATTTCGGATAAAGTACGGCTGTATCCAGCCACCTATTCCAGGCACAATGCACCTTCCTGGAAGGCAATGCAGGCTAACATTAACACTGAACCCTGGTTGACAGGAATCTTCATAAGTTTGACGGGTATCTTCATACCTTCATAAGTGATGGGAGCAGAATTAGGCCATTCGGCCCATCAAGTAGAAGGCACACCTCCAGATTCAGGGACAGTTTCTTCCCAGCTGTTATCTGGCAACTGAACCATCCTGCCAACAACCAGAGAGCAGTCCTGAGCTACTGTCTACCTAATTGGAGACCCTCAGACTATCTTAGATCAGATTTGACTGGGCTTAATGTTGCACTAAATGTTTTTCACGTTATTCCCCTTACCATGAACCTGTGCACTGTGGATGTCACGATTGTAATCATGTACAGTATTTTCTTTCCGCTGACTGGTTAGCACGCAACCAAAGCTTTTCGCTGTAACTCGGGACATGAGACAATAAACTAAACTGATATGAATGAGAGGTTGCCTGACTAAGTCGTTTTGTTCTACGTCGGGCAATGCCTTTACCCGATCTGCGTCAGAGATGATAAAAATAAAGTCTATTTCATTTGAAAGGAGTCATTAAGCAGTGTCTTAATTGTAAGCTTCATTATTACTCATCAGTCATGTTTCAGTATCAAACCCATTTTTATTCCAGCTTTGTATTCTGACAAACAGCCTTGATAATATACATCTTCTAGCTTGCAGGGGCATTTTGCAAGCTTCAATTATGAAATTCAGCACATTCATTCTGTTCATTTGAACATGTTTGATGTTTTTCCTCAAGAGTTTTTTTTTTTAAAAACCTTTCTGCAGTCTCTCTAATAAGAAACTGCACATGAATATTTGATGCTGCACTCATGTTTACAATGGGCTGACATTGATGTATGGTGTTGTGTTGACTTCAACTGAAGAGTTTCCTATAGCTCTTCATTTCCATTGGGAAATCACAATGGCTTAAGGTTACTGAAGGGCCGCTTGGTTTCATTTTTTTTTTACCTTCATTCAGAATATGTTCTATTTGTTGCCTTCTGTTGTTTGTATTTTTCCCCGGGTCAAGTTGTTTTCCAGTTTTATTTATTGTTGTCACGTGCACTGAGGTACAGTGAAGAGCTTTTTTTGTTGCGTGTTATCCAGTCAGCGAAAAGACTACATGATTACAATCAAGCCGTCCACATTGTACAGATACAGGATGGATGGAGTAACCATTAGTGCAAGACAAAGTCCAGTAAAGTCCGATTAATATGTTTTTTTCCCTTTTTCCTTCCGCCCACAATATTTAATATTAAAAAGAACATGGGATTCTGTTACATTCTGTTTGGAGTTTGTTTGGTTGTTTGTTTGTTTGTCTTTTTGCACAAAGTCCGCGAGCATTGCCACTTTTCATTTCACTGCACATCTCGTATGTGTATGTGACGAATAAACTTGACTTGACTTGACTAAAGATAGTCCAAGGGTCTCTGATGAGGTACATGGTAGGTCAGATCTGCTCTCTAGTTGGTGATAGGATGGTTCAGTTGGCTGATGTCAGGAAGAAACTGCTCCTGAATCAGTAAGTGCACGTTTTCACACTTCTGTACCTCTTACCTGATGGGAGAGGAAGGAAGAGGGAGAGTGATTATGCTGGTGGCCTTGCTGAGGCAGAAATGTAGAGGGAGTCAATGGATGGGAGGTTGATTTGTGTGATGGTCTGGGATACGTCCAATAACTCTCTACAACTTATTGCGGTCTTGGGCAGAGCAGTTGCCAAACCATGCAGAGATGCATCACAATAATATGCTTTCTACGCATCTGTCGAAACTGGTGAGAGTTGTTGGGGACTTGCTGAACTTCCTAAGCCTTAGTAGAAAGAAGTAGAAGACAATATTAAACCAAAACCTAAAACCTAAAACCAGAGGAGGGAAGTAGGAAATCAAAGTTCCTTTTTCACACAACCATTCAATTGCCATTTCTAAAAATCACATTATTATACTTGTCCAGGTGGGAAAGGATGAGTTTCTACTACAGTGGGCTCTATTATATAAGAGCGCTGGTAGTACTCACAGATAAAGATCAGCCACAATGGCAACTTATGACCAGCTCCAATCCTTACTGCATCAATGGAAAATACCCTCAAATGGCCAAGAAAGCACAGCAACGCTTCAACTTCCTGTATTGCAATGAATGAGGCAATCTGTTGCGATTATAATTCACCTGATCTGGAGACATGGGTTCGCATAAATGAGACAAGATTGCAGTGTTTCAAAATAAAACTTTTGAAAATATAAATATTTACGGAATGAAAAATCATTCCATATATACTCCATCACCTCACTGTCCCGCGACATCCTTTACTTTCTTCACTCACAAGAAACCATACAAGCCTCAGCAACCTCCAAATAAGCTCCAAACTACATGGACTCCACCGAAGACTGTGGAGGGCTGGAGGCTAAGTCAGTGGATATTTTTAAGGCAGAGATAGATAGATTCCTGATTACTGCGGGTGTCAGGGGTTATGGGGAGAAGGCAGGAGAATGGGGTTTTGAGGGAGAGATAGATCAGCCATGATTGAATGGTGGAGTAGACAAACTCTGGGGGAAAACCTATGCCACGTTCCATAAAGTATCTTAAAAAATCTAATTTCTGACAAAGATTGATGGGAATCCTTGGTTACAAGAGAAGTCATAAAAATCCACCCAGACCACTGATGGGGAGGAGAGGATAATGGCATACCTCACACCCACCTGAAGTGAGATGAGATTGTTATCTTTGTATCATGTTCCGCACACACATTATGGGCTGAAGGGCCTGTGCCTGTGCTGTACTGTTCTATGTTCTGTATCCTGAGGCCCAGCCCCTTCAACCCCGTGGGTGGCCAGAGAGGTTGGCAGCAAAGATCCTCCGCTATAGGATCTTTGGTCGGCAGTCAGACGGGCCAGCGCAGAGAAGTAGCGCTAAACCCAGCTAACTCTGCCTGTCCCGCCAGGTGAGCCTACATCCTTCCTGGACTTGCAGGAAATATGGCCAGCGCGGAGAAGCAGTGCTGGTATCCCGTCAGTCCAAACAGGGCTGTAGTTAACCTGGTGAGACAGACAGATTTGAGCTGCATTTAGCGCTGGATTGAGCCTCCGAAGCCTCGCGTGCGCGTGTGTGTGAGTGCGCGCATGCGCTTGTGGCCGCCAAAAAATGGTGTCCCCCGTCCCCTCCATGTTTTGATAGCGAGTTCCGCTCTTGCACCCCACATATGGACCCATTGCATCAGTCAACTGTGGAGGGACATTGATGGGGACACAGGAAAATATAGGATTCAGTGGATGATGTGCCATCTAGTAAAAGAATGACAGCAGGGGAAAATATATTGAAACCATTTAGTGGGTCTGAATTAATATAAATAAAAGCTTCTGTTAGTATTAGTCTTTTTTAGTGTTTTCGAATGACATCCTCTTGTGTATTGGTTTAGTATCTTAAGCGGCACGGTGGCACGGCGTAGAGTTGCTGCATTACAGCGCTTGCAGCTCCGCAGACCCGGGTTTGATCCTGACTACGGCTGCTGTCTGTGCAGAGTTTGTACGCTTGCCCCGTGACTGCGTGGGTTTTCTCCGAGATCTTCGGTATCCTCCCACACTCCAAAGACATACTGGTTTGTAGGTCAATTGGCTTGGCATAAGTGTAAATTGTCCCTGGTGTGTAATGTAATGATAGTGTTAATGTTAGGGGATCGCTGGTCGGTGTGGACTCGGTGGGCCGAGGGGCCTGTTTCCACACTGTATCTCTCAACTAAACTAATGTTATGATGAATGTGTACAGTAACAATGAACGTGGTCTAGCAGTCCTTGAAACTGAGTTCTGGTGCCCCCTGGTGGAGCATTCTAAAGTAACATTACCTCTTTTATTTTTAATTAATTTTGTAATTTATAATAAATTTAATCTGATAAATAAGATTGTATTTTCCAAGCTAAATGAAATGTCAATGGTGTTCTAGCATGACAATTTGGTAAATAGGAGGTAAATTGATAATTTTAACGATGATCTTTGAGTTTTATTGTGAATTTATTAAAGAATGCAAGACCCACAGTCATAGTGAGATATTCTTCACCTTTGTTGATTACAAGGATCACAAGGATCCCATGAAAAAAATTATTTTCTATGCTCCTGTGCAATTCTCAGCAGCAACTGAACAGCAAAATTGTTCAAGATAGCCACAATTTGTTGGAGAAACCCAGCAGGTCAGGCAGCATCTCTGGAGAAAAGGAATGGGTGGCTTTTCGGGTTGAGACCCAAATTTGGTTTAATTTGCATTTGACTCATGCCCAAATCGTTTGTGGATTTTTTTCCCTCTTCCCTTCATTCATTCATTCATTCTTGCATAGCACATGGATCCATCCCTACAGCTAAAAACTAACTGACAAGATATGTTGAGAATTAAATTTGTTACGTTTCCCAGTTTTGTCATTTTTAAATTAAGTGCAAAATTTGGGGAAAGAAACCTTTAAAACCTTTGAAAAATATCTTTAAAATCTAACTTCTGACGAAGATAGATGGGAACCCATTATTACAAGAGAGGTCTTATCGGAATCCCCCACCCCATACTGCTGAATGGGGAGGAGAGTATAATGGCATAGCTCACACCCACATCAGGGGAGATGAGATTAAGTTATCTTTATGCTCGGCACAGACATCATGGGCTGAAGTGCCTGTTCCTGTGCTCGACAGTTCTATGTTCTGTATTCTGAGGCCCTACCCCTTCAACCAATAGTCAACTTTAGACTCTAGACTCTACAGACACAGCACGGAAAAAGGCCCTCCGGCCCGCAGAGCCGATCGGCGATCACCCCTTACACTTGCGCTATCCTCCACACCAGGGACAATTTACAATTTTACTAAAGCCAAACCTGTACGTCTTTGGAGTGTGGGGAGAAACTGGAGCAGCCAGAGAAAACCCACGTGGTCACAGGGAAAACGTACAAACTCCTTACAGACAGCACCCATAGTCAGGATTGAACCCGGCACTGTAAGGCAGCAACTCTACCACTGCGTCACTGTGCTGTTTCTCTTCCGACAGGTGTGTTTATTTTAGTTTATTTTTTTTGGTTTAGTTTAGTTTATTGTCACGTGTACTGAAGTCCAGTGAGAAGCTTTTTGTTGCGTGCTATCCAGTCAGCGGAAAGGCAATACATGATTGCAATTGAGCCGTCCACAGTGTATAGATACACAATACAGGGAATAAATGTTATTGGAGTAGAGGTATCAAATAATGGAGCAATTGGGGTCACGTGGCTTGGGTGCCATCTTGCATCTCATCAACCCATGAGCATCCCATGAGTATTTATGCCATTTTCTATTTTTATTTTAGATTCTAGCATCTGCATTTAAAAAAAATGCTATAAAATTGCTCATCTCCTGTAAACTTGAAAGATCACAGTTTGTAGTCAGTGTGTGGAGCAGTGGTGCTCACACAGTTATTTGGAAGGGAGGGGGGGGATTTGGGGGGTTGGGGGGGGTGGGGGTGAGGAGGGGGGGGGGGGGGGTGGGGGGGGGGGGGGGGTTCCAGGACTCTAACCCAGCATTGATGGAGAAACAGAGTGGAAACAAGGAGCGACAGCGCTGGTTTAGAAAAAAGGACACAAAGTGCTGAAGTAACTCAGCGGGCCGGGCAAAGGTCTGAAGATGGGTCCCGATCCGAAACATAACCTATTCATGTTCTCTAAAGATGCAGCCTGACCCGCTGAGTTACTCCAGCACTAATAGCATCTGTCAGCGCTAATAGCATCTATTCTTCGTACCTTTTTGTTCTCCTAATGGATTTTCTCCACTGATTCATTGTTTAGTCTAACACAAGCGTGTTAATGGAAGCATGTTAATGCACGTTAATGTCAATGCACAGCACTGGAACAGGCCCTTCAGCCCATAATGTCTGTGCCGAACAAGCTCCCAAAATAACTTAATTTCACACTGCCATGTAAGAAGCTTGCATGTCCATGTATATTACTGAGATAATATTCAGTCTCCAAATTTGATCTGCAAGACCTAATATTTCCACTCAGTCCACATTTTTTGAGCACCACATAATTACTTCCAGCCTGAGGGAATAAGTGGTCACTTTTGGAAGATGTGTTTAGTTTGGAGATACAGCGTGGTAACAGGCCCTTCGGCCCACCAAGTCCACACCGACCAGCAATCACCGCACATTAACACTACAGTATCCTGCACACACTAGGGACAATTTTACATTTATGCATTTATAACAAGCCAATTAACCTACAGACCTGTACGTCTTTGGAGTGTGGGAGGAAAACCAAAAATCTCACGCAGGTCACGGGGAGAAGGTACAAACTCCGTACAGGCAGCATCCGTAGTCAGGATCGAACCCGGGTCTCTGGCGCTGTAGGGCAGTAGCTACCGCTGCACCATCATGCCACTGTGTTGGAGTTACTCCAGCACTTGGTGTCCTTTGATGAAGAAACATCAATAATACATCCAGTTAAAGATGATGTGTGGCTTGGAGGGAAAATGGCAGTGATTTTCTTTCCATTCATTGTGTACACAGGAATGAATGTTTGGTGTGCAAGGCAATAATGAAAACTCTTTCCATTTCAGATTCCCTTGGCAGTTCGTCCCCTACCACCTCCTCGTCACTCCAACCATCTCCTGATGTGTCAACTCATTCGCAACAGCCATTGAATCGAGATCAATCTCCCTCAATTCAAGATTCCGACACAGAAGCTGGATCCAGGAGAAGTGAATCAGACTCCACGCTGTCTGCCTCCATGCCTCTAGATTATCTTATTTTATCCCAATGCGAGACCAAATCAATAGATACAGCCAGGTAAGGGATATGAATACGCCACAGGGTGCTTGCATAGAAGGCTATGGATTGACTGGTCTCGAAACGTACCTATAAACTAAACTAAATTAATCTAAACGAAACGAAACTAAACGAAACTAATCTAAACTAATCAAATCTAAACTAATCTAATCCAAACGAAACGAAGCGAAGCTAAGCGAAACTAAAGTAATCTAAACTAAACGAAACTAAACTAAGCCTCATCTAAACTAAACTAAACGAAGCGAAGCTGAAACGAAACGAAGCGAAACGAAACGAAACGAATCTAAACTAATCTAATCTAAACTAATCTAAACTAAACTAATCTAAACTAAACTAAACTAATCTAAACTAATCTAAACTAATCTAATCTAAACTAATCTAAACTAAACTAATCTAAACTAAACTAAACTAATCTAAACTAATCTAAACTAATCTAATCTAAACTAATCTAAACTAAACTAATCTAAACTAAACTAAACTAATCTAAACTAAACTAAACTAATCTAATCTAATCTAAACTAATCTAATCTTAACTATTCTAAACTAAACTAATCTAAACTAATCTAAACTAAATTAAACTGGACCAATGAATCCACTAGACCCAAAGCTAACCAGTTTAGTTATTTATTTTTAAATAATTATCAATTTGACACATTTCCGTACATTCTATACAATCTCACATATTTAATTCATAAAATGTTATATTTTATTATTTTATTTAATATAAACATTAATAATTATTCATTAATACTAACAGCAGAAATTCCTTCTCTATTCCTCCTCCTCTATTAAGCTACTGGCATTTGTTAAATATGCTGCTCTGGGTTTACTCCTTTATTGATTTTTTTGTCCGGGGTGTATATTCCCTCCTGGATATATTTGTGTGAGAAACTTGGCTAATTTTGCTTTCCCGAGCTCAAGGCAGTGTACCTGCTCCTACAGCTTTCCCAGTGACCATGTGGGTTTTCTCCAGGTGCACCGGTTTCCTCCCACGTTTCAAAGACGTATAGGTTTGCCTATTAATTGCCTTCTGTCAATTGCCCCTCGTGTGCAGAATGTAAAACTGGGATAAAACAGAACTAGTGTACGGGTGATCTTTTATTTGGCACAGTCATTTGGTCTGGCAAAGCAATTGGCTTTAATGGTCTTTGCCTAACAAAACAATTAAACCTTTCTTGCCATTAGTCAATTAATTCACCATCCTCCAGTCCTGCCACTTTGTGCATGGATGAAAATGGAAACTCACTGATACAAAGTGAACTTCTGCCTCCTTTGTTGTGGGGGATTTCTTAATGTAAGCCACTTTCTGATATATCTCCACGTCCAATAAAACAAATTAGTCATAGTCATACAGCGTGGAAACAAGCCCTTGGGCTCATCTTGTCCACACCAGCCAACATGTCCCATCTACACAAGTCCCTCCTACCTGTGATTGGCCCATATCCCTCCAAACCTGTCCTATACATGTACCTGTCTAACTGCTTCTTAAACATTGCAATAGTCCCTGCCTCAATTACCTCCTCTGGCAGCTCGTTCCATACACCCACCACCCTTAATGTGAAAAAGTTACCCCTCAGATTCCTATTAAACATTTTCCCCTTCACGTTACACCAATGTCCCCGGTCCTCAATTTCCCTAGTCTGGGCATGAGACTGTGCATCTATCCAATCTATTCCTCTCATGATTTTATACACCTGATTTTATTGCCCTGATGTTGTTTTCCAGATGATTCTCTCTATTTAAAATCACACCTGATGGATAATAGCATGAAAGGAAGGCTGAGTATATGTGAAATTGTACTTTAGTCCTCGCTCCTAAAAGGGAAAGTCGGAGAAAATTGGATATATAAAATAATGGCCACTCCAAAGTGGCAGTGAGTCCAAGATTACACATGTAGCCAAATTAATTGAAACTAATTGCTATCTACATTTTTGGGCCCTTGTGAAAGTTAGATTGTTATATTGAGCAACCTGATTTTCTTCTTTTATGATACACATAAATATTAGCTAAAATACATTGATAATGCCTTTTGATTTGATGTGACCAGTTAACAAGTTAATGCCCTGCTCCACGGTACGAGTTCATTCTAAGAGCTCTCCCGAGTTTTAAAAAAAAATCAAACTCATGGTAAGCACGGAGAATGAACGTAGCGGGTATGTCGGAGCTCTGGACATCTCTTAGCGCTAACGGCAGGTACTCAGGAAGACTCGCTAATGGCAGGTAAGCACGGGAAGACTCGTGAAGATTTTTCAACATGTTGAAAAATGTCCACGAGAGCCCCAAGTACCGACGAGTGGCCATTACCGTAAATCTCCGAGTTCGAATCAGGGCAAACTCGGGAGAACTCTTGGAATGAACTCGTACCGTGGGACAGGGGTTTAAGAAAATATCTTCAGTTTCCATTTTCCATCTGGCATTCATATCAACTTCTCTTAAGGTTATTTATGCAAGCCTTACTTCAGTTCAGCATGGTGCACTGCACTTAGAGCAAGTTTTGATCTATTTTCTGGTCAACATTTTTCTTCTGGATTGATTGCTAATCTCTCATTTAATTGTATAGGAAGGAACTGCAGATGCTGGTTTAAACCGAAGATAGACACAAAATGCTGAAGTAACTCAGCAGGACAGGCAGCATCTCTGGAGAGAAGGAATGGGTGACGTTTCGGGTCAAGAGCTTTCTCCAGTCTGAAGAAGGGTCTCGACCCGAAACGCCACCCAAACCTTCTCTCCAATGATGCTGCCTGTCCCGCTGAGTTATTTCAGTGTTTTGTGTCTATCTCTCATTTCATTGTGGTTCGTGAAATGTTGGGGTTTGTAAGTTGGCTCCGTCATAACAGTCACGACATTTGCAATGCAATTCAGTATAGATGAAATGACTGAAGAGATTTCTAAGAGTCTTGATAGTCACACACAGTTAAAACCTTCCTTCTAAACTGTCTTTTTTTCAGAAGCAACAGTTGTTCCCCATGTGACAAATCGTTTGATCATTCCTTCGAGTTGTTGGGCTCGGAAGATATTCAAGAGAATCTACACTCCAAGAGCAGGACGCCAACATCGTTGAGTTGCAATGTGCCTATGTACAAGAACTTGCAAGATTCGCAAATGGTCTTTCATCCCAACCAAGATCACAGTGGACCTTCCTCTGCCTCCTCATCTCCATTGTCAGTTTACTCATTCTCACAAATCTTTAACTTTGACAAAAACCACAATGCTTTACCCTTTGGGGTAACAGGGATTCATCTGTTGTCCAACACCCCACCTCCACGGCCACCAAAACCAAACCAACTAGGTGACCATGAGAAGATACACAAGGTGGTTCAGAATGGAGATGGTGCCTACGCCGTCAACCCAGCGCCGTTACCCAAAAGAATCCCTCTTTTAAGTGCGGAGAAAGCAAGATGTTGGAAAGGTAATATTACTGAACAAGACATTGTTGTAGACAAAAATGCTGGAGAAACTCAGCGGGTGAGGCAGCATCTATGGAGCGAAGGAATGTGCGACGTTTCGGGTCGAGACCCTTCTTCAGACCCTTCTCAATCCGAAACATCGCCTATTCCTTCGCTCCATAGATGCTGCCTCACCCGCTGAGTTTCTCCAGCTGTTCGTCTACCTTCGATTTTTCCAGCATCTGCAGTTCTTTCTTAAACAAGAATTTTCACTACTTAAATACATGTTTATTTCACCTGTTAATGTCCTCAATTTTTCCAGAGGTCAGATTTGCCTAACACCCTTACTAATCAAGAAACTGTCAATCTCCACCTTAAAAATATCCATTGACTTTACCTCTACAGCCGTCTGTGGCAATGAATTATATAGGTTCACCACCCTCTGACTAGAGAAATTCCTCCTCATTGCCACTCTCCTAAATTAATACCTTATCCCTCGATTCCTTCATTAGATAGAAATCTATCAAACTCTTTCTTGAAAATGCTCAGTGACTGAGGCTGCACAGTCTTCTTTGACAGAGAATTCCAAATATTTTTAATCTCTTTCTCAGTCTCAACTGGTTGACCACTTACACTTGAAGCATCTTCCTAAGACTCCAACAAGATAGTCATTCTACATTCTCTCTGAAAGTCTTTTAAATACCATGTAATTGCCATGATAAATACCATGTTATGTCACTACTTCATAGGGAATTTTTATCCCAAGGCAGCATTTCCCAGCAAAGTGCATCATAAAACATATATCAGGTGTCCAAATCTTTAGTGAAGTATGAAAGGTGTTCAATGGTATGGTCAACATGGATAAACTAAAATGCACAGTCAGTTTCAGTTGAGTTTATTGTCACTTGTAAAGTGAAAAGCTTTTGTTGCAAGCTATCCAGTCAGCAGAAAGACAATACATGATTACAATCGAGCATAGACACAAAATGCTGGAGTAACTCAACGGGACAGGCAGCATCTCTGGTGAGAAGGAATGGGTGACGTTTCGGGTTGAGACCCGTCTTCAGACTGATGTCAGGGGAGTCGGAGGTACAGAGATAAAACGTAGTCGGAGACAGTAAGTCTGGTAGGAGAACTGGGAAGGGTAGGGAAAGCAATCAAGTTGTAATCAACCCATTTACAGTGTATAGATACATGATAAGGGAATAACGTTTAGTGCAAGGTAAAGCCAATAAATAGTCCGATTGTGGGATTGTCAAAGTGAGATTGGCAACCGATGAATATCTCTCTCCACTTTTGAGTTGCTGTTTTGAAAAATAAGGTTGTCTGCTTCAATCAAAGAACTACATTTTGTGTTTCAGACACTGAAGAATGTAATCTGTTCCCTTTTACTGATTACCAAGGGAATTGCATAACATCTGCAGAGGAAGTCTTCAATGCCAACCTGGTGAGTACTGTGTACGTGAAGCGTAAATATCTGATGTGACACCATGCATATTATATGGGAAAACAAGGCAGTCTGAAAAGATAAAATACACACTCAATTTATTAGTACCAAATTCACCTGTCATCTTTAATAGCAGAGGGATTAATATGTTTAAATAAGATGTAAGCAGCTTAAAAACATACAATATTTGTCCCACCTGCGGCCCCTATACTTCTAAACATTTCCTATCCAAATGTCTTTTAAATGTCGTGATAGCACCTGCCTCAACTACCTCCTCTGGCAGCTCGTTCCATACCCTCACTGCCATTTGTGTCAAAAGGCTGTCCCTCAGGTTCCTATTAAATATTTCCCCTCTCCCTGTAAACCTATGTCCTCTGGTTCTTGATCTTCCTACCCTTGGTAAAAGTGTGAAGAAGGGTCCCGACCAAAACATCACCCAATGCATCTCTGCAGAGAAGCTGTCTGCCCCTCTGAGCTAGGGGGTAGTCCCACTTGGGCGACCAAATTGGCGAGTTTTGAAGAGTTTGAAAAGACATGTTGAAGACCTCCTTCGACTATATCGAAGACCAGCTTCAGATAGCTACGACTAGCTTCTGGGAAATTGGACACCGAATAGTGGAGAGTGAAGACGACCTCCTTCAATTTCCTTCGACCTCCCTTCGACTATGATCAAGACTATCTACGACTACCTTCGATTACCCTTGATTACCTACGACTAACATGCCGACCTACTACGACCTACTACGACTAAACCTCAGAGTTAAAAAAATGTTGATTTTTTTCCATGGCAACCTTTTATTACTCGCGGGCATTTTTTAACATATTGAAAAAAACGCCGCGACCTAGCTGACACCTCGAGTACGCGGAGACCATTCTCGAGCATGAAGGAGAGTTACGAAGACCTCCTACGACCTCGTGTCGACCATGCTGCGAGTATGAGTCGAGGGCAAACTCGCCAGAACTCGCGGATTAGGTCGCCCAAGTGGGACAGCCCCTTTACTCCAGCATTTTGTGTCTATCTTCCACATTTAAGTAAAATGTTTCATAATCTTGGGATTCCCCAGAGTAATTCGCTAGCATTGTGTGAACTCCCTGTGATAACCACAGGTCTCCCTGTGACCACATAGGTTTTCTTCGGGTGCTCCGATTTCCTCCTACATTTCAAAGACGTACAGGTTTGTAGGTTGAAGATAGACACAAAATGCTGGAGTAATTCAGTGGGTCAGGCGGTATCTCTGGTGATATTCCTTTTCTCCAGATATGCTGCCTAACCCACGGAGTTACTCCAGCATTTTGTGTCTGTCTTCGGTATGAACCAGCATCTGCAGTTCCTTCCGACACAGGTTTGTAGGTTAATTGGCCATGTTAAAATTGTAAATTGTCCCTTATGCATAGGACAGTCCTAGTGTATGGAGATTGCTAGTCAGCACGGCCTCGGTGGGCCGATGGACCTGTTTCTGCACTGCTTCTCTATAGTCTAAATTCTAAAGGAAATGAAGTACTCTGTTAGCACAAGAAGTTTGCTTTTGGATTTCAGCCGTTCAATTGTCCCATCAATAGGATTCTTTCTTTCATAGGATGTGGGACGTGCTGCCACAATCATCTTCTGTGGCCCATCCCTACTTGGTCGTGGAAGGAGGGATAGGGAGCCACTTTATTGAGCTGTAGCAATTAAGGCACTTCGATGCTTACATAGAAACAAAGAAACATAGAAAATAGGTGCAGGAGTTACATTTTTTGGTCATCGTTATTACAGCTGAATGATTTTCCAGCTCATTTTAGAGCAGTGGCTTTCAAAGTGAGATCATAAGTGAGACTGCAGCACAGTGCCACAGGGGTAGAGTTGCTGCCTTACGGCGCCAGAGACCCGGGTTCGATCCCGACTACGGATGCTTGCCTGCACGGACTTTGTACCTGCATGGGTTTTCTCCGAGAACTTCGATTTCCTCCCACACTCTAAAGCCGTAGAGGTTTGTAGGTTAATTGGCTTGGTATAAGTGTAAAATTGTCCCTGGTGTGTATTCGCTGGGGATCGCTGGCTGGTATGGACTCCGTGGGCCGAATGGCCTGTTTCCGCGCTGTATCTCTAAACTAAAAAACAAAAAGTAAACCTATTTCTATTTCTTTCTCTTACAGCAGAGACTACCTGCCCATCACTGCAGTGACTTGGATAGCGGTGAGGACAGTTACGTTCCTATGAATCCAGGATCTTCTCCAATAATATCTGCAGCTGACTGCACATCAGATGGCTACATTCCTATGAGCCCGGCTTGTACCAATCTGGTCTTGCAATCAGTCACCGTAGACAATCCACCATTACCTACGGATATAGAACCTCCTCCAGTCAACAGGAACCTCAAGCCTCGAATCAGAAAGAGTAAGGGAGATTTCTAAAATCCATTGTGCGTTTATTTGTGCATGGGACAGGATTCTGCCTGTTTGCAAACAAAGCTGATTTTACATGGGAAATTATTTATTCCTAAAACCTGCTTGCATGCTTTGTTTTTTTTACTGGGGCTTCATGAGTGAAAGACTCTTATGAGAGATATATGACTAAAGTGCACTCTTAGTCAGTAACCGGGACTTTGTACAAACTGTACTCTTGAAATTCATTCTATTGGCACAATACCTAAGAGATGGCTCAAGATTTGTTGTACTTCTAAGTTTCTAGATATTGGAGAGATGAGGGGCATGGGATAAGGAAGATCGATATGGTTACGATCAGTCATGATCGTACCTTTAGGAAGGAGATGAGAAGGAATTTCTTTAGTCAGAGGGTGGTGAATCTGTGGAATTCATTGCACCAGATGGCTGTGGAGGCCTGGTCAATGGATATTTTTTAGGCAGAGATAGATTGATTCTTCATTAGTAGAGATGCCAGGGGATATGGGGAGAAGGCAGGAAAATGGGGTTGAGAGGTAAAGATAGATCAGCCATGATGGAATGGCAGAGTAGGCTTGATGGGCCGAATGGCCTAGTTCTGCTCCTGGAACTTATGATCTTGTAGCATGGCAAATTAGGCTCAAGAGGCCAAATGGGCTCTTTTTCCTTATGCTGTTATGTATAACACTCCATCAGTAAATGGGTAGAATGCCTGAAGTCTACACTGCATGTGAAGCATCTGAACAGGGAACATGTCCTGGAAGCCATAACTCCAACAGCAAGTCTAGGCACTGTGGTAGAGCTGCTGCCTCACAGTGCCAGAGACCACTGTTCGATCCTGATCTCTGGTGCTGTCTGTGTGGAGTTTGCACATTCTCCTTGTGACCACGTTGGTTTCATAAGTTCTTAAGTTATAGGAGCAGAATTAGGCCATTCAAGGTCCATCAAGTCTACTCTGCCATTCAATCATGGCTGATCTATCTTTCCCTCTCAACCCCATTCTCCTACATTCTCCCCATAACCCCTGACGACACCCTTGCTAATCAAGAAATAATTTTCTCTGGGTGCTCTAGTTTCATCCCACATCCCAGGGAAATGCAGGTTGGCAGGTTAATTGGCCCCTGTAAATTGCTCCGAGTCTGCAGGGATAAGTAGAACTAGTATAAACGGGTGATCGATGGTCAGTGTGGACTCAGTTGGCTGAAAGGCCTGTTTCCATTCTGTACTGTATTTGTCATTGCAAAAACAGTTGCTGTTTCCGCCGATGATAGACCGATATAGAGAAACCCCGCCCTTCCTTTGTCATAGCTGAAAATCTGATCTTTTAAATTATTAACAATGTAAAAAATGAATGCAACAACCAATTGCTTTGACTTTTCCCAATGGGGAAGAAGACTTTACAAATGTTACATAGAAAATAGGTGCAGGAGGAGGCCATTCGGCCTTTCGAGCCAGCACCGCCATTCATTGTGATCATGGCTGATCTCATTGTGATCATGGCTGTTCTGTGCGTTAAGTAATCTCTTCTCACACAATGCTGTTTAAATTGCAGTCAAGCCACCACCTTTAGATTTGACGAACTTGTCGACGATCAGGGCAAACTGCAACCGTCCCGGAGTCAGCCGGACGCGGAGTATGCCGTTGTAAGTATGCTTACCCCGAGAATAGATTTCCTTTCCTTTCTTACAATTTCACAAACTTCCCAACCCCACCAGTACGTCAAATGTGTTCCCTTGCATGGGTATAACTTTGTGAGCCAAAACAAGAGAAGGGTGGCACAGTGGCACAGCAGCAGTTGAGCATCACAGACCCAGGTTCGATCTTGACTAAGGGTGCTGTATGCGTGGAATTATCTCTATCTTTCAGTCTGTAGAAGGGCCCCGACCTGAAACGCCAACTATTCCTTTTCGCCAGAGAAGCTGCCTGACCCACTGAGTTACTCCAGCATTTAGTGTCTATCAGAATTTAATGACTCCATTGCCAGTAGATACGCCAATTGAACACTCTGGACTTATAAAGTAATGCCCCTGTCCCACTTAGGAAACCTGAACGGAAACCTCTGGAGACTTTGCGCCCCACCCAAGATTTCTGTGCGGTTCCTGGAGGTTGCAGGTGGTTGCCGGAGGTTGCAGGTAGTGGAAGCAGGTAGGGAGACTGACAAAAACCTCCGGGAACCTCACGGAAACCTTGGGTGGGGCACAAAGTCTCCAGAGGTTTCCGTTCAGGTTTCCTAAGTGGGACAGGGGCATAAAGAACCATGCACAAACTAGATAGGAACCCTAGGATTTCCTGATATGCATTACTCAGTTACATTGGTGGGAATGTCTATATCCATTAAACTAGTGGGGAGCTGAAGTATCTTTTGTACCAGCTGCATCTGCTTGAAATAGTGGTTGTTTTTTTCTTGCTGTTTTCCAGATCATTAATGTTCCGACCTGCACAAGTAAACTCCTGATTAGTTATTTAGCGAACTTAATTTAGAAATTGATTTTTTGATTTGAAAAGTTATGTTACATGTAACGTTATGTTACATAATGGCTTGTTCTTTCTTTCTTTGTTGAAAGCGAAATGGATGTAAGCTAGGGAAGTGACATTCAAGACCGACACAAACTGCTGGAGTAACTCAGCGGGACAGGCAGCATCTCTGGAGAGAAGGATTTCAACAAAATAGAGAGAGTACAGAGGAGATTTACTAGAATGTTGCCTGGGTTTCAGCAACTAAGTTACAGAGAAAGGTTGAACAAGTTAGGTCTTTATTCTTTGGAGCGCAGAAGGTTAAGGGGGGACTTGATAGAGGTCTTTATCCATCCATCCATCCATCCATCCATTTTGGTGGCAAAAACAGGAAAGCAGACTATTATCTAAATGGTGGCCGACTAGGAAAAGGGGAGATGCAGCGAGACCTGGGTGTCATGGTACACCAGTCATTGAAAGTGGGCATGCAGGTGCAGCAGGCAGTGAAGAAAGCGAATGGTATGTTAGCTTTCATAGCAAAAGGATTTGAGTATAGGAGCAGGGAGGTTCTACTGCAGTTGTACAAGGTCTTGGTGAGACCACACCTGGAGTATTGCGTACAGTTTTGGTCTCCAAATCTGAGGAAGGACATTATTGCCATAGAGGGAGTGCAGAGAAGGTTCACCAGACTGATTCCTGGGATGTCAGGACTGTCTTATGAAGAAAGACTGGATAGACTTGGTTTATACTCTCTAGAATTTAGGAGATTGAGAGGGGATCTTATAGAAACTTACAAAATTCTTAAGGGGTTGGACAGGCTAGATGCAGGAAGATTGCTCCCGATGTTGGGGAAGTCCAGGACAAGGGGTCACAGCTTAAGGATAAGGGGGAAATCCTTTAAAACCGAGATGAGAAGAACTTTTTTCACAAAGAGAGTGGTGAATCTCTGGAACTCTCTGCCACAGAGGGTAGTCGAGGCCAGTTCATTGGCTATATTTAAGAGGGAGTTAGATGTGGCCCTTGTGGCTAAGGGGATCAGAGGGTATGGAGAGAAGGCAGGTACGGGATACTGAGTTGGATGATCAGCCATGATCATATTGAATGGCGGTGCAGGCTCGAAGGGCCGAATGGCCTACTCCTGCACCTAATTTCTATGTTTCTATGTTTCTATGTTTAAAATGATGAGAGGGATAGACAGAGTTGACGTGGATAAGCTTTTCCCACTGAGAGTAGGGAAGATTCAAACAAGAGGACATGACTTGAGAATTAAGGGGCAGAAGTTTAGGGGTAAGATGAGGGGGAACTTCTTTACTCAGAGAGTGGTAGCTGTGTGGAATGAGCTTCCAGTGGAGGTGGTGGAGGCAGGTTCGATTTTATAATTTAAAAATAAATTGGATAGTTATATGGACGGGAAAGGAATGGAGGGTTATGGTCTGAGTGCAGGTAGATGGGACTAGGGGAGAATAAGTGTTCGGCACGGACTAGAAGGGCCGAGATGGCCTGTTTCCGTGCTGTCATTGTTATATGGTTATATGGTTATATGGTTATATGGTTATATGGTTATATGGTTATATGGTTATATGGTTATATGGTTATATGAATGGGTGACGTTTCGGATTGAGACGCTTCTTCAGACAGTCTGAAAAAGGGTCTTGACCCGAAGATGCTGCCTTCCCCGCTGAGTTACCCCAGCATTTTGTGTCTATCTTCGGTGTAAACCAGCATCTGCAGTTCCTTCCTACACAAGTGATATTTAGATTCAGAATCAACATGACCAAATGGAACTGTGGTTCAGTCCGGGGGTGCTGAATGTCCCCTTGCTTTATGTGTTATCATTCAGTGTTCTTTGCCATGCAGTAGATAGTCACTATCTCAACCTTTCTTCCTTTCTAATTTAGCAGGTGGAGTACAGCCAACTGCAGCATATCCGACAGCCAAACATTATCAGCCAGAAGCTTTTACAACACCTTCGATGGGGATTGCGAAGAAACTTACACTGCAATGGTAAAGAAAATGTGGATGCGCGCGAAACTGTATGGCCATTAATAGGGCAGGTTTCTTTGGTGACACCGAGCACATTATCCAATGCCCTTTCTGCTCAGGGCACTGAAGTTCAGAAAAAATATTTTTAACTGGACATGAAATGCATTAAAACAAAAGACACAAAGTGCTGGAACAGCTCAGCGTGCCAGGGAGCATCTCTGGAGAATATAGACAGGTGACGTTTCGGATCGGGACCCTTCATCAGACTGATCAGCCTGAAGAAGGGTCCCGAACCGAAACGTCACCTATCCATGTCCTCCAGAGATGCTGCCAGCCCTGCTGAATTACTCAACCCGAAACATCACTGAATATTTTTCTCCAGAGATGCTGCCTGGCCCGCTGAGTTACTCCAGCATTTTGTGTCTATCTTTGAATTACTCTCGCATCTTGCGTCTTCTTTTTGTAAACCACATATCGGCAACTCCTCGTTTCTACATGAAAGGCATTACATGTAGGTTCTCACACCTATTCTGGGTGACCTTCCTGCGTTCTAGGACATTGGCATGACTAAATTGTGTATTGGTGATTTTCACGTCTCCTTTGGCCGTAGACTGTAATGCTCTGAAATTTGTATCTATGTTCTTGTACTACGCCTGTATAAGCAGCAAGGATCAAATTTCACCCCGTTAGACTGCTGGAGGTAAATTTTACATGTTGGATGCATAGCTAAGAAATCTCACCCATATCATGGTCGAATATAATTTCTCCAGATATAATGACAGACACAGTCAACTGAACAAGTAAAGGTACCCACAGTGGTACAGTATCTGAATGTACATACATGCATAGCAACTACAATCCAGGAAACAAGCAAAGAAGGGAAATCAAATAATGTTTTGGACTCTTTTGAGACAAAGAGGAATTCAAAAATGGAAACGTTTTTTTGTCATCAAAAGCGTAGTACCATTTTTTTTTAACCGATTATAGTTTTCAGAAAGGGTAAAGGGAATAAGACACAAGGTTGGAATGTCAGGTTTGTAAAGGAGAAAGGAGTGATCAGTCTAAAGGAGGATTTTTTTTTGCCTTCCTAAAATAAACAATGTCCTGAGAAGCTTGTGATTAAATCCCAAAGTTATTCGTCTCAACAGATTAATAAAGTTTCTTAATTCAGCGTGAAGGTTTTTTCAGAAGTGAATTTCTTCATGTTGTCCATTGTCAGGAGCAGTTTTTGAAAGTAATTCGAAACTTGTCCTTTCTCATTTGTATCCATTGCGCTGCCTATTATAAGTACACAGTGTTTTTGTGACCCATATAATCAGAGTAATGAGCAGATAATGTTCTACTATAAGGTATTACAAACCACGGTTACGCATGACTGAATGAAAGAATGAACTCTTTGGCCTCTCGATCTTTGCACCCAGAACTGTCGGCAAATCACTGGCTGATTTAATCTCTCTATTCTATTGCAAGCGTAGGAGGCAAGTATTGGACTTGTCATCGTCCACCCCAGCCAAGCCCCCTGGCAATCCCTCCAGATAGAACAAGCATTAGCCTGCATTGACTTTAAGTTAGAAAAAATTAGTCTGCTGTAAATGGGAACACCCAACGTTTGACGGCACTGGTCTTGTACTCGCTGGAGTTTAGAAGGATGAGGAGGTACCTCATTGTGGAGACATGTGGAGACGATGTTTCCATTAGTAGGCGAGTCTAGTTCTAGAGGTCATAGTCTCAGAATTAAAGGATGCTCCTTTAAGAAGGAGATGAGGAGGAATTTATTTTGTCAAATGGTGGTGAATCAGTGGAATTCTTTGCACGGAAGGTTGTGGAGGCCAAGTCAATGGATATTTTTAAGGCAGAGATAGATAGATCCTTGATTAGTACAGGTGTCGGGGGTTATGGGGAGAAGGCATATAGGGAGAAGAATGGGGTTCGGAGGGAGAGATAGATCAGCCATGATTGAATGGAGGAGTAGACTCGATGGGCCGAATGGTCTAATTCTGCTCCTGTCACTTAAGCACAGTGTATCATTGCTTTGCTGAACTTGTCCATTCTGTTCACAGATGTGGTCTTGAGCTCTGGTCATTTGCCATTTGAATTCTCACAGGCAGGCCGTTGTGTCCTTCGCTTCCAATGCTACCCTCTCATAGCTTAATGGAAATTGGAAATATAACACACTTAAATTACAAAGTGTTTCTTTACAACTCTTTGCAAACACCACAATAAATTCAACCATTTCTGGTCATTACAACCAGTTCTGTTTTATCAGACAACGAGTATAAGTAATACTTTGCCATCTGCAAACAATGTTCTTCTCGACTCATCCTTTTTCTTCATATACCTCATTACCATCCACTCCCAACTTTCAGAATCAGCCCTTTTTAATTTAAAAAAAACATTTACTTCCATCTGCCTTCCATCTTATCACCTACTTTCTATTTTGTTATTTGCTTCCTTCCCCTATTTCCTTGCCCCTATACTTGTCTAAAAAAGGCACCTCATATTTATACAGCACCAAGCTGTAACCTCTCCAACTTTTATTTCCAGTTCTAGTGATTAATTTTGCTTCGCTTTCCACCAATTTTACTTGACTTCTTGAGTTTCTCAAATAATTTTCAATTTCAATTTATCAGCATTTATGGCATTTGATTTAGAACATATGATAATTACCGTGACATACTTTTAGTTTGGATTATTGACTTGTGCACCTAGGTACAGTGAAAAGGTTTTTGTTGTGTGTTTTCCAGTCAGTGGAAGTACTGTACATGGTTACAATTAAGCCGTCCGCAGTGTACAGACACAGCATCAAGGAAATAACGTTTAGTGCAAGATAAAGTCCAGTAAATTAATTTTTTACTATCCTTATCCACAGGAACGCTCAAGCTCTGTGTACAATGGTAATGGCAGCAATCACTGGCCACGGACATTAAACCTTGACTATCTAGCCTTAGACTTCAATGCAACATCTCCATCTCCTGTTCAGAAGGTGCGTTGTCCTAATATTGGGTGGTTGAAATCTACAGTCACTTGATACTTGGTGTGGCATCTAATGCCCCTGTCCCACTTAGGAAACCTGAACGGAAACCTCTGGAGACTTTGCGCCCCACCCAAGGTTTCCGTGCGGTTCCCGGAGGTTTTTGTCAGTCTCCCTACCTGCTTCCACTACCTGCAACCTCCGGCAACCACCTGCAACCTCCGGGAACCGCACGGAAAACCTTGGGTGGGGCGCAAAGTCTCCGGAGGTTTCCGTTCAGGTTTCCTAAGTGGGACAGGGGCATTACAGTCCACAAATGTGGTACAGTGGCGCAGCTGGAAGAGCTGCTGCCTCTCAGCGCCAGAGACGGGGGTTCGATCCTGACCTTGGGTTCTATCTGTGAGGAGTTTGAATGTTTTCCCTGTGACCACATGGTTTTTCATCGATTTTCTCCCACATCCCAAAGATGTGCGGGTTTGTAGCTTAGTGGTGCGGGTTTGCAAATTGCCCCTAGGTCAGGCAGTGGATGAGAAATTGGGATAATGTAGAACTAGTGTGAATGGGTGATCGATGGTCAGTGGGCCAAAGGGCCTGTCTCCATGCTGTATCTCTGAACTTAACTAATACTAAATGTTGAATATCACACGGTACGGTGCTTTAGTGATTATGTTGCTTCAGAGACATGAGTTGGAATCTTGCTCGGAGAGTTTTGAAATTAATTTTCAAGTAATTAAATACAATTTGAATAAGTATCAGTGTTTAAGACTCCAAAAGTACCAGATAGGTCTCCCTGCTTCTTTAAAGCACTAGAGGAATGAAAATCTCATCCTTCCTTTGTTGGTTTGACCTGTCTGTCATGCCAGAGTTGCAAACATAGTTATATCTTAAATGCCCTCTTAAAATACACCAGCATGTTATTCAGTACAGAAGGGAATTAGGTGAATGTAGGTATTCTCTGAACAGAGTGGATGTGGAGAGGATGTCTCCACTGGTGGGAGAGTCCAGGACCCAAGATCATAGCCTCAGAATTTAAGGAGGTTCCTTTAGGAAGGAGATGAGGCGGAATTTCATTAGTCAGAGGGTGGTGAATCTGCGGACTTCATTGTCACAGAAGGCTGTGGAGGCCAAGTCAATGGATATTTTTAAGGCAGAGATAGATAGATTCGTCATTAGTGCTTGTGTCAGGGGTTATGAGATAAGACAGGAGAATGGAGTTAAGAGGGAGAGATAGATCAGCCATGATTGAATGGCAGAGTAGGCTTGATAGGCCGAATGGCCTAATTCTACTCCTTTCACATGACCTTGTCAGCGATACTGTATTCTGTGAATTAATGTTTCTGAAAAAAACCGGTTTCTATGAAATACCCCAAGTGGACAAATCCCTTAATGCAAATGTCCATTGGGGTAACAAGCTAAGTGAAAATAAGAAAGGAATGGAATAGTGTGCAGCAATGAGCATGTGAAAATGTGGAGTGCAAGGGAACTTCTGAGAACAGGGGTGATTGTGAGAGGAAGTGTGAAAAAGGACAGTGAGATAAAGTAAAAGAGAGACAAAGATATCAAAACCGTGGGACGAAGTACATGAGAAGTGAGTGCTTAGAGCAGCCGACACATCTAGTGCAGCACGGAGGCGCAGCAGTAGAGTTGCTGCCTTACAGCACCAGAGATCCGGATTCAATCCTGATTACAGGTGCTGTCTCGTGAGCGCGTAGATTTTCTCTGGATACTCTGGTTTCCTCCCATATCCCAAAGATGTGCAGGTTTGTTGGTTAATTGGCTTTATAAATTATTCCTAGTGTGTAGGATAGTTCTAGTGTACGGGGTGATCAGTGCGGACTCAGTGGACAAAAGGGGCTGTTTCTGCTCTGTATCTTTAAACTAAACTAAAGCACCACCTAATAGATTGCTTGTCCTGTCTTTCTCACAGAAACCATTCCTTTCATCCATGCTGGAAGAGCGGGTGGATTATGTCCAAGTCGATGAACAGAAGACCCAGGCTCTGCAGAACACTAAGGAGGAATGGACTGACGTACGTCAATCCTGTAACATGTCAAAACCTTTAAAATGAGGGATTTTTACTACAACCACAAGCATTACCAGCTACGAAATAGACGGAAACGAGGCCAATATGGTTCTAGCAATCACAGATTGCAGGAATAAGTTAAACATGTTCTTCTATTAATGAATGAGTGAAGGTAAAATGACAACAGGCAGCTTGCTCATTGTTGATTCAGTCAGAAATATGAAAATATGATTTGAAAAATATTGATATCTTTCAAACAGTTTTCCTGTGAAGTTTTTGGTCAGGTACTGTGTCAAATACCACTGAGGAGTTTGCCAAATGATTTTTTTTAAACTGAATATCCAGTAAGAGAGATCAAACCCTTAGTGCTGGACACTACCGGGATTAAAGCAAAGAGTAAAAGAGAAGAATACATACAGTAAGATCAGGAAAAGTAGATGAAGTTGTACCTAAACTCCAGAAGCCTACTAATTGTAAGAGGAATGTCAGGGCTAAGCAAAGGCAGTCTGCAATGAATCCTATCTTCAAAGCACTGGAAATGTGGGAGAGCCAAAACAAAAAATGCAACATAATGCTCTAGGATGCAAGAGGGAAAGTTCATACAAGCATTAATTATAATAGCATTAACTGTGGTCTGGATGAGAGAAACTTTAAGGGCAAGGAATAACAGGAGCGGGCATCAAGTGTTCTTGTATCCAAAAATGTAAACAATCTTTTTCATGCACGAAAGTATTATCCAAATTACTTGCAGGAAGTCTCAGCCTGAACCAAGTGAGAATGATGAGACAATTGATATTGATATTTTGAAGGGTGATTTCAACCATTTTGATCACCGAAGGCCGTTTAGCGCAAACAAACTGAACACGTTGGGGATCTGAAATGAAAACAGAAAATGACACAAGTACTCAGCAGGCTCTTCAACGTCTGCAGAGAGTAAAATAGAGTTCATGTCTCATGGTATGGAAGTTCATGTTTACGTTAAACATTAATTCCACTTCTCTTTCACTAGCTGGTTCCTGACCTGCTGGGTTTATCCAACATCTTGTGTTTTGAGACTGGTTTCATCTTTTGGTTGGCCACCCTTCTTTGATTATGGGTCGGAACTTAAGAATAGGCTGAGCGAAACTATTATGAAGCAAGATGGCAAAAAATACTTTCGGAAAATTGTGCTGAAGCTGCTGGGCGGTTCTGCAATTCCCAGTGAGATGCTTCCAAATCTTCTTTACTTTCCAATCAAAATACCTTTTTTTACTGCCTCATTCCAAGATGACTATGTTGCCTGGAATTATTAACACACTTATTGCACTAGTTTATCAGGTATAGCCGTTCTCAAACCGGGCAGGTGGATTTTTTTTTTCTGAGTCAACAAAGAACGTAAAGAATAGATTTATAGTTTAACTCAGGAGCAGAGACAGCGTTGTGGGTAAAGCAGGTGTAAGAAACTTATTCTGAAAATGCAGAGAAAGAATAATGCCACTAGGAGAGGTAGAATGACAGATTTGGATCAAGACCCTCTATTTGAACAAGACCACAAACAAAACCATCAACTTCTTACAGAAGCTGAAATATCTGATGTGCTTTCCCCATATTTTCTGACCTTCTTATACAAGCATGGGCAGTCGATTGTCATTTGTCATTATTAGTGAAGAGACTATCGGCTCTCAGATCCCCTCACTCTCTTATTTCATTAAATATTTTCCTGGCCTTAAGCAGAAGCAATGGCATTCCCTTCCTTGGGAAAATAATAATCTAAAGATTATCACAACCTGTTTTCCTTCTTTAACTATTTACACAAATCCTTTCTTTCAAATTGGGTGGCATGGTGGCGCAGCAGTAGAATTGCTGCCTTGCCGCATTAGACCCGGGTTCGATCCTAACTACGGGTGCTGTCTGTACGGAGTTCGTACGTTCACAGGGAGAACTCCCTGTGACCGCTTGGGTTTTCTCCAAGATCTTTGGTTTTCTCCCACACTCCAAAGAAGTATAGGTTTGTAGGTTAATTGGCCTGGTATAAATGTAAATGTTCCCTAGTGTGTGTAGGATAGTGTTAGTGTGCGGGAATCACTGGTCGGTGCGGACTCGGTGGGCCCAAGGGGCCTGTTTCCACGCTGCACCTCTAAACTAAACTAAACTAAAATGTAACTAAACAAATGCAAAAGATATCGATATGATCAGCAAACATGGTGTTGCAACTCATGAAAGGAACTGAAGTAAAGTCCTTTAAACTAATGGCGCCTTCAGAATGGTTTGATGTTTTCCTTGTACCCAGTTCTCCACCACTGAGGTTCAATAGTTAGTCTGAAAGGCCACGCCATGACATTGGGAATGTAAGAGCCACCTCAAAGCATATCAGTTTCGAACTATTTGTATAACAATTTCATTCTCCTTGATTTAAATATAATATTTCTGATGCCATTGGTAATTTTTTTATTTATTTATTTTTTTGTTTTGGTAATTTCACCAATTTTTGCCATTTGATAATTTGATCACATGAACATAACCAGCAAAGGGACTAGATATATCAATGAATTACTCCTGGGCCCAGGTTCAAATTCTGCTTCGATTTGACCTGAAAGTCTATGGTATATTGATTTCAGGAGCACTTTGTTTCAATTATATAGATACAGATGCAGGCCCTCAGGTCCATTGAGTCTGCGCAGTAGACTAGCAGTACCCTACACACTAGGGAAAATTTACAATGTTTTTTAACCAAAGCCAATTAACCTACAAACCTGTACGTTTTTGGAGTGTGGGAGGAAACCGGAGCACCCAGAGAAAACCCACACAGTCACAGGGAGAACGTACAAACTCCACCCAGACAGCTCCTGTAGTCAGGCTCGAATCAGGGTCTCTGGTGCTGTAAGGCAGCAACTTTACCGCTGCGTGCCGCCCTTAAATTAATCTTCTGGTGAATACCAATAACACAAGCCAGCTCTAAATGATAATCAACATAAAGTATTTCACACTAAATCTCATATCTTACACGTGCTTTATTGTGGTGCTGCCCTTTATTAAATCCATCGTCAATTTTCACATAGTCTGCAATGCATGAGATTTTGTTGGCGATACGGGATGGTTTAGATGACGCTGGCGCTATCAAAATCAACGCTGTTTGCAAGAGGAAGTAAAAAAAATAAGGAAGTTGTTTTTCCCACACTGGAATGAGCACAAGCCAAATGAAAATGGTCAAACAGCAGACTGATTGCTGAAGAACCTTCAAGCCCCAAACCTCCAATATATTAAAAAAAGATGGATTTTTCTTGACATTTTACTGCTTTCACCACATGGAGAAAGTGTCACTTGGGAAAGCATGTACTCCCCGGCCAACAATCAGTTTATTTTGAAGGTAGACACAAAATGCTGAGGAACTCAGCAGGACTGGCAGCATCTCTGGAGAGAAGGAATGGGTGACGTTTCGGGTCGAGACCTTTCTTCAGACCCGTCATCAGTCTGAAGAAGGGTCTGGTCCCGAAACGTCACCCATTCCTTCTCTCCAGAGATGCTGCCTGCCCTGCCGAGTTACCCCAGCATTTTGTGTCTACCGTCGATTTAAACCAGCACCTGCAGTTCTTTTCTACACGATTTGTATATTTTTTTACATTTAACTAAGCAAAACTAACTGTGAACTGTGTGCGCCCAGAAAACTTTTCACATGACATTCAAAAACCAAAAAAATAACTTTTTTCAGTAGTCCTGGCAACCAAGAAAGGTTACATAACTGAATGATAAATATCACATTTTGTGACTATTTGCAACTGGGATTAATATTTAATATTTAACAAGAGCAAAAGCAAATTATTTTTCCAATTCTTTACTCCTTTACATAAGTGTCACCATTCCAAATAATTAATAACTAGTGCCAATACTTCATTTCTGAGAAATAATAAATAGTAATGTTCAAACTAATAAATAAAAATAAACTCAATTGTGCCAATATTTCATTTAAAGAATTTTGAATCGAATGGCCCTCCGAGCTACCCTGAAGCTGTAATTACACGTTCAGAAAGACATTAATCCATGATTATTGATGCACACTGTGTTGCAGTCATCCCTTGCAGCCAGAGACTATTTCAGTAACACATAAATTATCAAAACAGAAAATGATTGAGTTCCCATTTCGATCTTGATTATAAGTAACTTTCAAATTAGTATTTCATTACAAACAAGCAGAAAAGCCACGCAAGTGCTTTCATATATAACGGGCGGTGCAAACTCTCTGTCTACACGGCTCTCGGCATCCAATGAACTCAGACATGTTTTATTTAGCCGTCGTCTTACTTCAGCCCATTGTAAACATTCTGCCTCTGTCACCTTAGCTCAGAATGTCGTTAAATTAGTGGAGGTTGGATAAGCTCGTGAAGTGATGCTTTAGGTGCGATATTCTGCAGGATATTATTTCTGAATTATATCCTTCCAGAAATACAAAAAAAAGTCACACCTGTTGATTGTTCCCCGGTTGTGGCCAAGACAAATTGTAAAATTGAAGCAGGACTTCCTTCTCTCTGCACATCGGCCCTGTGTAAAACATCAACAAGCTGCTTGCCTTTCTAATTGCTTTCTGTCTTTCTGTAATTCAGGCCTAAAGTCACCTACATCTATTTGAACCTCAATTTTTAATAGAAGCTCTCCAATTAAAAACACATATTTTCATCTGCCCTTGGTGTACTTAAAATAACTGCTACTTACAATGGACCCATTTAATTGGGTCATGAAAGATGAAAAAAATATCCTTGCTTTAAATGACAGAACAACAAAACGATGACAAAGATGTCAAGCTATAAATTTTGGAAATATTAAATAAGAATAAAATGCTGTAACACACAGATTCTCACTCATGCAGAGCGAACCTTCCTTGATATTTATTCCAATCTTATCAAAATGTCATTCTATTTTGTCCTTGGGGGCAAGGTACTAAGGAGCAGACAGATAAATGGGAATGACTCACAGATGAGTTGTGATCTAGTTCAATGGCAAGATGAGTTAACAGGGTCAATGGTCCAGAGCTGTTTCTAAAATGCTTAATTATAACCTGATCTAACGCTCAGAGGAAAAGGGCAAGGTGATTGCTAGTAAATTTACGCATATCAACTTCTTCACGTAGGGAGAAATCAATACAAAAGGTGTCCTCGTAAATGACATAAGATGAATGGAACACTGGATCTGAGCTCAACTCTAGTTCATATGTGGATACAAGGAACTGTAGATGCTGGATTACAAAAAAAGGACAGAGAGTCCTGGAGTAACTCAGCAGGTCAGACACTATCTCTGGAGAACAACTTTGGTGGCACGGTGGCGTAGCAGTAAGTAAGGCTACTGCCTTACAGCGCCAGAGACCCGAGTTTGATCCTGACTACACGTGCTTGTTTGTACGGAGTTTGTACGTTCTCCAACTTGGGTTTCCTCCAAGATGTCAGGTTTCCACCCACACTCCAAAGACGTACAGGTTTGTAGGTTAATTGGCTTGGTGTAAATGTAAATTGTCCCTAGTCTGTGTAGGACCAGTGCTAGTGTGTGGGGGATCGCTGGTCGGTGCAGACTCGGTGGACCGAAGGGCCTGTTTCCACGCTGTATCTCTAAACTAAACTAAACATGGATGGGTGGGGTGACATTTCGGGTTGGGGCCATCCTTCAGACTATAGGTAGTTGGTTACCATGGGTCTGAAAAATGGTCCTGATCCAAATCGTCACTTATCCATGTTCTCCAGAAATGCTGCCTGACCTGCTGTGTTACTCCAGCACTTTGTGTCTTTTTTTTACAAGTTTATAGGAATGGATGAAAACCTTTGCCCATAGGCCACAAGAGATTTACCTGCAAGGTGTTTAATGGATAATAAACTATCCATGGACAGTAAACTGTTTAATGGATAGTAACTATCCATAGTAAACTGATGGGGTTCAAACGTGGCATTGTTTTCCTATGAGACGTATGGAGCTGCAATGATCCAATTTTGGTGAATAGTGCAACCAGAAGCATCTGTTTATGTCCCTTTTATAGAAGATGACAGACCTACTGTATATTTCCATCATCTTACATTTTTTATTTCAAATGACATTGTCTATCTGGAATCAAAGAGAAGGGGAAGGGTTGGTACTCAATCTCTATTCAGTCAATCTCAGTCAGCTGTCTGTAAATGGAACCTCAGGGACCCAAGAAACATCGTATCTGCCAAGGACTACAGTTGTCAGAACAGTGCGGTGAAAAAAGCTGGGAAATTGTATAATGCCAACCTTATAGCTTTAGGTATTGCAACACAAATGAACAGAGAGATGCTGGTTGTGAAATAAATAATTTATTGATATAAAATAGCATCGAGCAGTTGCCAGATTTCCTTTTAAATCAACTCACTAAAACAACAAAAATGCAAATACAAAGTGAATTGAGTACAGATGTCGAAAAGATCATGACTCAGAAAGAACTACTATATGAACTGTTCAAATGATTTGAGCATTCCATCTAAGATAGACACAACATGCTGGAGTAACTCAGTGGTACAGGCAGCATCTGTGAATAGATGGAATGGGTGACGTTTCGGGTCAAGACCCTTCTTCAGACGTCATCAGAGGTGCAGTCTGTCCCGCCGAGTTACTCCAGCATGTTGTGTCTATCTTCGGTGTAAACCTGCATCTGCAGTTCCTTCCTGAGCATTCCGTTTCATTTAAAAAAAAATTTTAGTCACTGCCGAATTGTCACATAAGCAAAAAGAAAATCAGATTGTTGGCAAAATGACTGACTTTTATCAAGAACAAAGTCAGTTTGCCTTGGTATGAAATATGTATTTCATCTTGTTTGTTTACATCAAAAATCATTTCAGAAGTTATTGACAATAAGAGGAAAACTATCTGACTAATCCTTGCTAACCTATTCAAAGCCTTTTACATTTCATTACCAAATGCAGCTGTGTCTTAAGAGACTCCAAGGCTTCCAACTCAAAACAAAACGATTCAGAACTTCATTCCATTTGTTAATCACAACTTGTGTAGAATACATTGATGTCAGCCCAATCTTTGCTCCACTGAACTAGCACCACATGTCCACTCTCACAATGTCTGTGCCGAACATGATGCTGAGATAAGCCAAACTCATCTGCCTGGACATGAGCCATAGCCCTCCATTTCCTGTTTACCCATGTACCTATTGAAAAGCCTATCGCACGCCACTGTCCTACCTGCCTCCACCACCATCACCGCCCCCCCCCCCCCCCCCCCCCAGAAGTGTATTCCAGGCACCACCAGCCTCCGAGAAAAAAAAAATCTCGTTTAAACTATTAATATATGTTTTACTTTATCAGCCTTGCACATTTCTATGGGAATCAGCTGGAATACAGCCAAGGATAACTTTGGAGTTGCAATTACTCTGGGCAATTTGAAGCCATATGACTACATAGGGTTGGTCACTAATTGTAAGACAAATCCAATCTGTTGTTTTATACCTATCTTCAGGGTATCTTCTTCAGGGAAGGAAGTTCTTTTTTTTTTTAAGAATGGAGCACAACCGTTTAGCAATTTCTCGGATCTGAAGCATTAAACATCCAATATTGACCAAAGTTCCTAATTATGAAACTTTCCGAACATTTCAGAATAAGAGGGATCTGATAGGGATCATAGATTAGATGAGGTATTGCATTGAGATCACTGCAGCACATTATCGTCCTTTATCCTTTATCCAATGTTTATAAATGTTTGTATATAAAGCTCTGTAAAATATTTCTGTTAAATAAAGAATGTGTGTGCCATGATCAACATTTCCTGTACAATATCAGTAAGCACTATTTTTTCCTGATCCCAAGTAAAATATCTTTGCATTGATGGGTACAATGCAAAGCTTCAAGTAACTTCAAGTAACTCTTACTTTCCTTCTCTCTCCATCCATCACCCTTCCTTCCTAGTTCTTAGACTAGTCTGACTGCCCCGATTACATTTTATCTCTATTTGCTTTGTTACCACCTTCTCCTAGCTAACAATGATCTATTCTACATTTCCCGTTGATGTCTCATTTTCACACCTTATCTCTGTGTCTCCCTCACCCCTGACTCTCAGTCTGAAGAAGGCTCTCAACCCAAAATGTCACCCATTCCTTCTCTCCAGAGATGCTGTCTCTCCCACTGCGGCGACCTAATCCGCGAGTTCAGAAGTTTGCCCTCGACTCATACTCGCAACATGTTCGACACGAGGTCCTAGGAGGTCTTTGTAACTCTCCTTCATGCTCGAGAGTAGTCCCCGCATACTCGAGGCCTCAGCTAGGTCGCAGCGCATTTTTCAACATGCTGGAAAATGCCCGCGAGTAAAAAAAGGTCGTCATGGAAAAAATCGATACTTTTTTTACTCGTGGGTTTAGTCAAAGTAGGTCGTAGTAGGTCGGCATGTTATTCGTAGGTAATCGAGGGTAGTCGAAGGTAATCGAAGGTAGTCGTAAATAGTGTTCAGCAACGCGAAGGGAGGTTGAAGGAGATCGAAGGAGGTCGTCTTCACTCGCCACTATTCGGTGTCCAATTTCCCCGAAGCTATTTGAAGCTAGTCTTCAACATAGTTGAAGGAGGTCGAAGGAGGTCTTCTACATAGTTGAAGGAGTTCTTCAACATGACACTTTTTCAAACTCTCCTGAACTCTTCTAAACTCGCCAATTAGGTCGCCGCAGTAGGAAAGGCCCTTAATGAAAAGCTTGCAGGTGAGTTATTATCATTGCAAGGTTAATGGTGCACTTGCACTATCACACTGAATGTTCAAAGAATTATTGATTTAGGATAAACCATTCTCCAGAATAAATTCAAGGAAAAGGAAAAATGCCAAATCGCCAGTGATTCTATTGAATTCTACTTGCAGTTATCAGAATTGTCAAGAATCGATTTACAGAGGCGTTCTATTTAAAAGCTAATTGAATGATAGAGTAGAAAAGAGACTGAGGGTGAGTGTTATTGCACACATTTGCCATTCATAACATGTGCATTTACTTGAGGCACTCGGGGGGGGGACATAGAGCAAATTAATATTTCAAATGTGGAAATTGACTTGCACACCTAAATTACCATTTAAGTGTGGATCACACACAGTCACGGTCATGGAGCTGTACAGCACAGAAATAGGCCCTTTGGACCATCATATCCATGCCAACCGTTTTGCCTATTAATAATAATTTCACTTGCTCTCAATAGGTAGGTCAATCTTCCCTTCTGTGACTTACCTATTCAAGTGTAAATGTCCGAATGACTCTCAAATTTAATGTTCAGTTTAGTTTGGTTAAGAGATGCTGTGTGGAAACAGGCTCATTGGCCCACTGAGTCCGAGCCGACCAGTGATCCCCGCACATTAATACTATCCTACACACACTAGGGACATTTATACCAAGCCAATTAACCTGAAAACCTGTACGTCTTTGGAGTGTGGGAGGAAACCGAAGATCTCGGACCAAAAACCCACACAGGTCACGAGGAGAACATACAAATCCCGCACAAACAGCACCCATAGTCAGGATCGAACCCGGGTCTCTGGCACTGTGAGGCAGCAGGTCTACAGCTGCTTTGTAGAACTCAGATGTAATGATTGTATGTGATTCCACCTACTCATCTGGCAGCAAGTGCTAAATATCAACTGCTCCCCATGTGGAAAATAAACTTTCACCTCAAATCTTCTTTAAAACTTCCTCTTACTTGACACGCGAGTCCTCTTGGTTTTGATGCCCCTATTATGGGGTAAAGATTCAGATTATCTACCCCATCTATGCCTCTTATAATTTTAGATATATCTACCGGGTCAACCCTGGCCTTCTTCTCACCAGGATCAATAATCCCAGCCTATCTAAATTCACCCGTGGTTATGCTGGTGGCCTTGCCGAGGCAGAGTGAGGTGTAAATGGAGTCTATGGAAGAGAGACACAAAATGCTGGAGTAACTCAGCGGGTGAGGCGGCATCTATGGAGAGAAGGATTGGGTGACATTTCGGGTCGAGACCCTTCTTCAAACTGATGTCGGGGGAGGGGCGGGACAAAGATAGAAAGTAGGCGGAGACAGTGGGACTCGTAAGGGAACTGGGAAGAGGGAGGGGAGGGAGAGAGAAAGCAAGGGCTATCTGAAATTAGAGAAGTCAACGTTCATACTGCTGGGATATAAACTACTCCAGTGAAATATGAGGTGCAGTTCCTCCAATTTGCACTGGGCCTCACTCTGACAATGGGGGAGGCCCAGGACAGAAAGGTCAGATTGGGAATGGGAGAGGGAGTTGAAGTGCTGAGCAACCAGGAGATCAGGTAGGTTACGCCGGATTGAGCAGAGGTGTTCAGTGAAATAATCGCCGAGCCTGCGCTTGGTCTCACCGATGTAGAGAAGTTGACACCAGAACGAGCGGATACAGTAGATGAGATTGGAGGAGCTGCCTCACCTGGAAAGACTGATTGGGTCCTTGGATGGAGTCGAGGGGGAAGGTAAAGGGACAGGTGTAGCATTTTCTGCGGTTGCAGGGGAAAGTACCAGGGGAGAGGGTGGTTTGGGTGGGAAGGGACGAATTGACCAGGGAGTTACAGAGGGAACGATCTCTGCGGAAAGCAGAAAGAAATGGAGATGGGAAGATGTGGCCAGTAGTGGGATCCCGTTGGAGGTGGCGAAAATGTCGGAGGATGATATGCTGCATGCGACAGCTGATGGGGTGGAAGGTGAGGACGAGAGGGACTCTGTCCTTGTTACGAATAGGGGAAGGGCGAGTGAGAGCCGAGCTGCGGGATATCGAGGAGACCCTTGTGAGAACCTCATCTTTAATGGAAGAGGGGAACCTCCGTTCCATAAAGAACGAGGACATCTCCAATGCCCTAGTATGGAACACCTCATCCTGGGCTCAGATGCGGCATAGATAGAGGAATTGGGAGTAGGGGATAGTCTCTTGGAAGAATGTGGAAGGGAGGTTGGTTTGTGTGATGGTCTGGGTTGCATCCCCAATTCCCTGCAGTTTCATGTGGTCATGTGATAACTGTGTTTGGAAAGAGGCAGGTTGGAGACCAAGATAATGTGGGTGGTGGGGGAGAAGGAACAGTGAATCTCATGCCTATGCCCAATAAATGCAGCAGAGTTAACTGACACACCTAATCTCCTTGACTTCTTACATACACAAGGAGCTGGGTAATGTGTGGGTGAGGCTGGGGACAAATGAAGAACCGAACAAGGCTAGAGATGTGGATATGCTGCCACAATTAATGGCTAGAATGACTTGGCATCAGGCAATTTCACAGCCTGCACATCAAGGGCGGTCACAGTGGAGCAGCGGTAGAGTTACTGCCTAACAACGAATGCAGCGCCGGAGACCCGGGTTCGATCCCGACTACGGGTGCTGGCTGTACGGATTTGCATGTTCTCCCCGTGACCTGCGTGGGTTTTCTCCGTGATCTTCGGTTTCCTCCCACACTCCCAAAGACGTGCAGGTTTGTAGGTTAATCGGCTTGGTAAATGGAAAAATTATCCCTAGTGGGTGTAGGATAGTGTTAATGTGTGGGGATTGCTGGTTGGCGCGGACCCGGTGGGCTGAAGGGCCTGTTTCTGCACTGTAAAGCTAAACTAAACTATACTTTACTGGAGAGTGTACTTGTCTCTCAAATGGATTGGAAAGTCGACCAGGAGGTGATGAGACATCGCTGGAGATGTCTGTGCTTGGCAACTGGGGAAGATTGTTAGCGTGACAACTAGAGGAGAAGCATGATCTTTGATGAAGAGGTGATTAAAGTGCAGTGAAGAGGACAATTGATGGGGGAGGTCGGAAGGCTGTTGATGAGGACTGGGAAGGCTGGAGGGAGGCTGGGAGGGAGCAATCCGGCTCTTCCGGGCTCACGAAGGGGTATTGAAGAACCGTCTGTATTGCTGAAGATAGTTGCAAATCGCTGGAGTAACTCACCATCTCTGGCCTGAAGAAAGGGTCTCGACCCGGAACGTCACCTATTCCTTTTCTCCAGCGATGCTACCTGATCCGCTGAGTTACTCCAGCATTTTGTGTCTATCTTCGGTGTACACCAGTATCTGCGGTTCAATCTGAATTGCTGGTTCCCAATATGTAATTTATCCTCGTGTAGGAAGGAACTGCAGATGCTGGTTTAAACCAAAGATAGACACAAAAATGCTGGAGTAACCATACGGGACAGGAAGCATCTCTGGAGAGAAGGAATGGGTGACATTTCAGGTCGAGCCATCTGCGGAAGAATCTCGACCCAAAACGTCACCCGTTTCTTTTCTCCAGAAATGCTGCCTGTCCTGCTGAGTTACTCCAGCATTTTGTATCTATCTGTACTTTATCCTTGCTTGTTTTCCTCCAAGGCAAGTTGCAGGCTTCATCCCCACCTGGACTAATGGGATCGCTGCTCCTGCTTTACCAAGGTAGTCTGATACACTGGTCCCAGTCTTACCTGGCAGACTGACTGTTGGGTCCATCTTCACCCCGGGAAAACCTAACCACTGGCTTTCAAGAAGCAACAGATCTTCCACATTGCCAAGCAGGGTGGTTGAGAAGCTGTGAAGTGATCAACCCGAACCCAAGGTTTTACACCTTAAATTACCTGGCCCTGTTTCAAGTGTAGGAAGGAACTGCAGATGCTGGTATACCCCGAAGATAGACACAAACTGCTGGGGTTACTCCGCGGGACAGGTAGCATCTCTGGAGAGAAGGAATGGGAGACGTTTCGGGTCGAGACCTTCTTCAGACCAGTCCGCAGAGGAGGAGTGACACGAAACAGCACCCATTCCTCTCGCTAGTGATGCTGCCTGTCCTCAATGTATCCTTTATTAGCTGATGAAGGTCCAGTCCAGTATTTGTTTCTTTTGTGTTTTCATAGTTACAGAACATGAGTTACTGTTGACATATTCTCAAGGAGTTTTGTTTTGAGATACCTAATGACTTTGTTCAGACTTTGGAAAAAATGAAAGTAAGTTTCTGAATAGCACTGATTACAATACAACTGATCAAATAGCAATGCATTTTGTCAGTGAAAAATGGGGCAGCATCTGTGGACAAGATTTTTGCTTGTAACCAGTCCAAGAGTATTATATGCTAATATATTATTTTTTAAATATTTTGATGGCAATATATATTGAAAATCATATTCCTCTACGGGCCTCTGTTCCCAGAATAGCCTGATGGCCTTTGACACTGAAAGGCTTTGAAATTAAAGGAGAGATAATTCAGCCATGATTGAATGGTGGAGTAGACTTGATGGGCCGAATGGCCTAATTCTACTCCAATTCCTTATGACCTTATGACAGAGAAATTCAGAAAACACTCAAACAGATCAAAATAAATAATAACAGCTAAGATATATTAGAAGAAAACAGATTTCATTAAAACTGCCTTAAAATGTTAGCAAAAACTCCCCCCAAAACATTAAAATAAAATAATAGAAGTAAACCATTTAACTTCCCATCCTTTTGTCACATGGTTGGTGACACTATTTAAATATAAGGGGTCATGGTTCATATCCCAGACAGACAACCAAGGTGCAAGGTTAAGGTGACAAATACAAACGGTATATAGATGAGACGCACATTTAGACAATAGACAATAGGTGCAGGAGTAGGCCATTCGGCCCTTCGAGCCAGCACCGCCATTCAATGTGATCATGGCTGATCATCCACAATCAGTACCCCATTCCTGTCTTCTCCCCATATCCCCTGACTCCGCTATTTTTAAGAGCCCTATCTAGCTCTCTCTTGAAAGCATCCAGAGAACCTGCCGCCACCGCCCTCTGAGGCAGAGAATTCCACAGACCCACCACTCTCTGTGAGAAAAAGTGTTTCCTCGTCTCCGTTCTAAATGGCTTACTCCTTATTCTTCAACTGTGGTCCCTGGTTCTGGACTCCACCAACATCAGGAACATGTTTCCTGCCTCTTGCGTGTCCAAACCCTTAACAATCTTATATGTTTCAATGGGATTCCCTCTCAACCTTCTAAACTCCAGTGTACAAGCCCACCTGCTCCATTCTCTCAGCATATGACAGTCCCGCCATCCCGGGAATCAACCTTGTAAACCCACGCTGCACTCCCTCAATAGCAAGAATGTCCTTCCTCAAATTAAGGGACCAAAACTGCACACAATACTCCAGGTGTGTTCTCACTAGGACTCTGTACAACTGCAAAAGGACCTCTTTGCTCCTATATTCGACTCCTCTTGTTATAAAGGCCAACATGCCATTCGCTTTCTTCACTGCCTGCTGTACCTGCATGCTTACTTTCATAGACTGATGAACAAGGACCCCCAGATCCCGTTGTACTTCCCCTTTTTCCCGACTTGACGCCATTTAGATAATAATCTGCCGTCCTGTTTTTGCTACCAAAGTGGATAACCTCACATTTATCCGCATTAAACTTCATCTGCCATGCATCTGCCCACTCCACCAACCTGTCCAAGCCACCCTGCATTCTTATAGCATCCACCTCACAGTTCACACTGCCACCCAGCTTTGTGTCATCTGCAAATTTGCTAAATTAGGGTAGACTCAGAACCTTTTTCCCAGGGTGGAAACACTAGCGGGCGGAGCTATAAGGTGAGAGGGAGAAAGTTTAATGGAGATGTATGGGGCGGGTTTTTTTGCACAGATAGTGATGGGGGCCTGAAACACATTGCCTGGGATGGTGGTGAAGGCAGTTCTGATAGTAGGACAAGAGGATTATAGATAGGCACATGGACGTGCAGGGAAAAGGGGGCTACGGATCATGTGCAGGCAGATTAAATCAATTTAACTTGGCATCATGTCCGGCACAATCATTGAGGGCCAAAGGGCCTGTCCCTGTGCTATCTTAGGGTCACAGTCTTACAGCTTGGAACAGGCCCTTCGGCCCAACTTGCTCCATCTACACTTTTCCCACCTATCTGCATTTGGCCCGTATCCCTCTAAACCTCTTCTATCCTGCTCTATGGTTTATGTTCTATGGAGCCTGTGGCCTGAAGGCCGGTTCTTCACCACTGGGTCTCAGAGTAAGAGATGTGGTGGGTTTCGAATTCAGTTTCAAGCTCAACTTGCTTTGGCCACAAATGGGCAGTAGTCTGAGAGGAGATAAAAGCAAAGTGCAGCTGGCAGCCAGTTCTCGTAGCCTCACTGCGCCAGAGACATGGGTTCGAACCTGACTTTGGGTGCTGCCTGTGTGGAGTTTGCACGTTCTCCCTGTGACAGTGTGGGTTTTCCTCCCACATCCCAAAGAAATGCGGGTTTGTGGGTATACTGGCCTCTGTAAATTCCCCTTGTAGAAATCCTTAATCGTGTATCTCTCTACTGCAAATGGCGCAATTGGAATCATTCCCATCTTTCCGCTGACTGGTTAGCACGCAACAAAAGCTTTTCACTGTACCTCAGTGCACGTGACAATAAAATAAACTGAACAGAGTGTGCAGGGGGTGGATGAGGAAGTGGGATAACATAGAACTAGTGTAACAGGTGATCGAGTAACACATGGACTTGATGTGCCAAAGGGTCTGTTTTCAGGCAGTATCTGCAAACTGAAATAAACTAAATTCACGGTGGAATCATTGGCTCGAGGGAAGGTTGATCCAGTGTGATCTTTGGGGAGGAAGTGAGAGATGGTGAGGGATCCAAATGCGATTATAATTCAGAGAATAACAGTACCTACCAGATATTATAACTTCCAGGAAATAATTGAACAAGAAAAGGCAACAAGCTAAATATTAACCCAAAATTCAGACCGATGTTTGCGGCAGAGGCACATACAATATATATTTATATATTAGCTGAAAGCATTTATTGTGTACATTGTGTGATTTCAATACAGGTACAAAACTATAACAAAATATTATTCAGCCACAAACATTATAATATACATACACAGGGCCTCAAAATAAAAAAGGAAATTAAAATCCCTAAATCCAGGAAAGCAGTGAAAGTAAAGTCATTCCCTATTTACACAGAAAATTAAACGCTGAGAGGAAGCACCCAAGGCCATTCATAGAAATGCGAAAAAGCAAGAAAGCGGCAATATTGCAGAACATAAACCAGGTTACATCAGATGGAAAGATATTGGGAGGCTAACAATTAGTTCACAAAATACTATCAAATATTCCTTGATATATTTAAAGGCAATATTTGATTTAAAAGGAATTTTGATCCTCATTCCACCCTCCATGTGGAACCTTATTTGTATTAATGCATACAAACTGTATATTTAATTTTTATCCTTACATTCTTCAAATGGCCAAATTATTATCTGAACTAGTATGAAAAGGACTCTTATTCTTTAGTGGACTTGCTGATGTGAAACCACCTTTAGCGTTCAATATCTAGTCCGATCAGCGTTTTAAAATCTGATAATGAAAACACTAGTTCCTTGTTTTCCTCTAGTTTCTCTCTTGAGAGCTTGGCTCTTGTTGGGTAATCTTTCATATGTTCTGTTGTAAGTCTAGTCCATTTAACAAGGGATTCAACTTCAGCGATGATCAAAGTCCTATATCTGTGCACTATGTACATATTTTTCAGCAGGGTTAATAATGGAGGGAATACTCAGCACTTCAGAGTCTGAGCTTATTCACCACTGAGCTGGGATCTTTAGACTTTAGAGATACAGCATGGGAACAGGCCCTTCAGCCCACTGAGTCCGTACCGACCAGCGATCGTCCTGTACACTAACACTATGCTATGCACAAAGGGGCAATTTACAATTGTCAAAAGCCAATTAACCTACAAACCTGCACATGTGTGGAGTGTGAGAGGAAACTGGAGCACCCGGAGAAAACCGATGCGGTCACGGGGAGAACGTACAAACTCCGTACAGGCAGCACCCATAGTCAGGATCAAACCTGGGTCCCTGGTGCCGTAAAGGCAGGAACTCTACTGCTGCGCCACCATGCTGACCTGCTGCTCAGCGCAACATGGTGATGGTTACTGTATGGTCATTGAAGAAGGATCCTAGTCACAAACTTCAACCCAATGACGGTACAGCTTATTTAAAACCATTGAGGAAACGAGAATTTAAATGCGTCATTCAATTCAAAATTTCAAACGGAATCTCTATGCAAATGGACCAAAAGAGATTTTAAATGTTCAGTTTCGAAAGATGATTATGGTAATATATTTACAAATTGTTCTACAGCTGCCTTCCCTTGCTCCGCATTCAGATGTACACATGACCATGGATCCATTGTAGACATGATTATTATGCCCCTGTCCCACTTAGGAAACCTGAACGGAAACCTCTGGAGACTTTGCGCCCTACCCAAGGTTTCCGTGCGGTTCCCGGAGGTTTTTGTCAGTCTTCCTACCTGCTTCCACTACCTGCAACCTCCGGCAACCACCTGCAACCTCCGGGAACCGCACGGAAACCTTGGGTGGGGCGCAAAGTCTCCAGAGGTTTCCATTCAGGTTTCCTAAGTGGGACAGGGGCATTACTCTTCAAATTGGAAATGATTTGAAGGAGACTTGGGAGTGCTCAACACAGTCTCACACAAACAACAATTGTTCTCTTTCATGAAGCCTGAAGAAAAATAACCTTTGGAAATCAGCTGTTACCTTTTTTTGTTAAAATTCCAAGACAGTTTTAATGCATGTAGAACAACACTGACAAACATTCACAAAAGTTACAAAATTCTTATGTCTAAATTTGATAAACAAAATAGAAAGAACAAATTTTTTTTTATTTTCCAAAATTACAGCACCAAGCTTACATTTATTTGAAGATACACAGAAATGGGGAGGATTTGTCTATAATTCATTGAGACAATAGTTGGTGTGTGGTCGTGTCAGGTGAGTGGGAGAGGAAGGTGGCACAGCTAATAGTCCAGATAGCTTCAGAAAACTGTGGGCAGTGCGCCCAAGACTTCTTAATGGCCTTTGTCACAGAAGCCAATAGCATTGCCAGCCTAGGAAAATCCTTTCTTACTTGTCGATTGAAGTTTTTTTTTAACTTATACATTTAGTTTTGTTATTTGCCAAGGGCGACTCAAACCTTTGTGAAACATGAAATGTGATAAGAATCTGCTAGTTCTAATTCACTCCTACCACCATAGACATTTTTCTTTATTGATTTATAGTCTCTTTAACGGCGAGTCTGATAAATATTGTGGTTTGGCACCCGTCATAACATATTTAAAAACACAGGTAGATTTCCCTCTCCCCCAGTAGTATCTTACTCTGATTCCCAGCAGAGGATTAACCTTGTCACAATATTACAAAAACACTGCAGGTGCTTAAATCTTGAGAACGGTTTCCAGAAGATCTTGGTACTTTATCAGAACAGTCAACTTGAGTATCAGCAAGGTGAGTCCATTGGATTTAACACAACTCAACATGTTCTTTCGTAGTCAATATGAAGGAATGCCCGATCTTCCAATCTACCTCTTTGCAGCCATTGCATTTTCATTTATCTGCACTTTCTTTTTAGCTGTAACGTTACATTCTTCCCTCCATTTACTTTCTCTTTTGCGCTACCTGATGGACTCCTGTATAGTATGATTCGCCTGAACACCACTCAGTACAATGTGTTTCACTCTATTGCGGAACACATAACACTAGTAAACCAACACTACTCCAGGCAAGTCAGAGCACCTAATATCAGTACAAGACAAAAACCATCTCTGTAGAACCGATCTGCTGTTCACTTCAACTAAAAATTACAGAAGAACCCTTCTCTGTCAGTTGCAAATTACATTATATTTGCCCTTAATATTTTGTTTGTCTTGTTGAATGTCTTGTTATCATCCCGTTTACCCCCAGGCAACTTTAATAGCACATAACAATGTTATTTCACTTACTTATGAACAACTAATGATGAACAGATATACCAGAACCTCCCAAACACAGTCCATCAATGAACAAAAATATGTACAAATCCAGAATCAACAAATTTACCCCCTCGGTAGCGAAATTTACCCCCTCTGGGTAAATTTACCCCAGGTTGGGAACCCTTGTGTTAAACCATGCTCATCTCTAGTAGGATGGGTACCCTGAAGATAGGTTGATGGATTTGATTCTTAACGTTTGCCAAAACAGACAATGCGGATGAGAAGATGAATATATTTTGTTTCTGTATCTCCAGATAACATTAAAGTAACTTGTTTAATTTTATTGTTACTACTGCAGAGTTGTGAGGTTAGCTAGATTTGTATTTGCATTGCAATCTCTTGGAAAAGATGCTCAGTCAGAGTTCAATGATCTTTAAAGAAACACTTGGTCATCAATGTGTTTAATTTGTCCCTGCACCTGAATAACCAATTTAAACTTACTACTAATACTGAAGAAGGGTCTCGACCCGAAACGTCACCTATTCCTTCGCTCCATAGATGCTGCCTCGCCCGCTGAGTTTCTCCAGCATTTTTGTCTACCTTTGATTTTTTTCCAGCATCTGCAATTCTTTCTTAAACACTAATGCTGAATGGTCAGTTTAGCTTGATTTGTACGTGGATTATCGACTGGGCATACATTCACTGGAATTTAGAAGGAAGAAAGGGCATCTTATAGAAACATTTTTAAATGATAATTTAAGAATTCTTAAATTCTTAAACATATAGTATCCCAGATGTTAGGGGAGAACCTGGGGTCACAGTTTAAGAATAAGGGGTAGGCCATTTAGGATTGAGATGAGGAAAAACATTTTCACCCAGAGAGTTGTGAATCTGTGGAATTCTCTGCCATAGAAGGCAGTGGAGGCCAATTCATTGGATGTTTTCAAGAGAGAGTTAGATTTAGCTCTTAAGGCTAACGGAATCAAGGAATATGGGGTAGGAAAGCAGGAAACGGGATACTAATTTTGGATGATCAGCCATGTTCCTATTGAATGGTGATGCTGGCTCAAAGGGCTGAATGGCCTACTCCTGCACCTATTTTTTATGTTTCTATAATCACTGAGACATAGCCATGACTACCAAAAGATAACCACAGTTAGGATTCATACTGACTCCAAACCACACCGAGCTGAGCCACTTGAGCACCATTGTAATATCAACATCCACAATTTTGTGGTGATAGGAAGTTTTCAATTCATCACTTTTCCTTCCTCTGTGTCTCCAAGTTCAGTAAATTATTTCCAATCATTAACTTTGAACATGAACTTCATAATCAGATCGGATAATATAACTAATACATTTAATAAAACTTCTATGCACTTACTTTGAATGCCGATTGTGTAGAATGTGCAATTAGAATCCTCGTATAGTGAACAGAAGTTATAGGTGCAGAATTAGGCCATTCGGCCCAGATAGGGAGAGATAGAGCAGCCTTGATTGAATGGCAGAGTAGGCTTGATGAGCCGAAATGCCTAATTCTGCTCCTATCACTTATGATCTTATGATCTAAGACAATTGTAACATTGTCTGTGCCACAGCCAGGCATAAAAACGGCTTTTTTCCCCACGAGTTGGTAGCTCTACTCAATAACCAAAATTCCGTAGCCTCCTTTTGCTCTGGTATTTTGTTTAATTCACATGTTTAATCAATCATGTTTTATTATTAATGTTTAATGTTTTATGTATCATTCTTAACTGTCACTGTATGTCATGTTGTCACTTGTGGGCGGAGCACCGAGGCAAATTCCTTGTATGTGAATACTTGGCCATATTCATTCATTCATTCATTCATTCATTCATTCATTCATATTGCTGTCCCGGTTAAGATCAACAATAATTCCAGGATCTTCTAGTATACATGCCTTGGTCTACATGGGGAAATGCCTTTGAATACCGAGCTATTGTAGGAATAGTTTCCAATATTACAGCTAAGCTGTCCATTAAACATTATCAGCATTTACATTATCTGTGCAGAAATACCTCTAAATATTATGCCATCTTATTGATTATTATAACTAATTATTTGAATCTCCACATTTATTTTAATAACATTTTAGAACTCTAGAAGAAAATATAATTTTGTTTTTTTTTAAATTACAAAGAGTAAGGATATACACATTTTGACTATTATGGAGACAATATTATTTCTTTCTGAATAATGATGTGTACCTAACTATGACAACTTTGTAATAAAGAGGCAGAAACTATATTGCAATATTAATAATGATCTTGTTAGCACATTCATGCTATACTGTACTTCCAATTGCTCTTTTCATAAAAAGCACAAATTGCGGGCTAATTTCGTTGAATGAAATGGTAGACTAAAGGGGCTGTCCCACTTGGGCGACCTAATTCGCGAGTTTAGAACAGTTTGAAAAAATGACATGTTGAAGACCTCCTTCGACTATGTAGAAGACCTCCTTCGACCTCCTTTGATTATGTTGAAGACCAGCTTCGACTAGCTATAACTAGCTACAACTAACTTCGGGAAAACTGGACACCGAGTAATGGAGAGTGAAGACGACCTCCTTCAATCTCCTTCGACCTCTCTTCGATAATGATGAAGACTATCGACGACTACCTTCGACTTCCTTTGACTATCCTTGATTACCTACGACTAACTTGCCGACCTACTACGACTAAACCTACGAGTAAAAAAAGTATCGATTTTTTCCATGGCGACCTTGTTTTTTAACACATTGAAAAAAATGCCGCGACCTAGCTGAGGCCTCGAGTACGCGGAGACCACTCTCGAGCATGAAAGAGAATTGCGAAGACCTCCTACGACCTCGTGTCGACCATGCTGCGAGTATGAGTCGAGGGCAAACTTGCCGGAACCCACGGATTAGATAGCCCAAGTGGGACAGGCACTAAAAGGAATCATTTGTGAACATATTCATTGCTTAAATAAATAGTTTAATTTTAGCTAAATGTTACTTAAATTATTACTTGGATCACCTTTAAAACTTCAATCTGTACAACTTACAAGTGTGGTGATTTGATTTGGAACAAATAAAAGATAATTATATTTAACTTCCAGATATAATGTTAGTTACTTAAAGTGAATGAGCTGTAGGCCACAACTATCATATTTTATTTGGGATGCCTCAACTATATACTGTTGCAGTGAGCTGTTCCCCAGCAGCAAATTTAGACTCCCAAACCAGCATCTTTCCTCAGAATTGTGTCCATATCACAAACAGGGATCTAATTTTTGTGCTTTAACTCATTATAGGTCAAATATTTTAGTTTAGTTTAGTTTAGGGGTACAGTGGAAACAGGCCCCACGGCCCACCAGTAAACCCCGCTCATTAATGCTGTTCTACAGTCTAATAGTCTAATATGGTTATCATTAACAATAGAGACATACTTAAAATTGACATAATTATTATCTGCATTTCTTTATTTCTGGGAATCAATTGCAGGACTTTATGTAAACTGAAAAGTACTATAAAAACTTACAGTGAAGTTGGGCTACTGAGAGTGATCTGGTGACACATTTATGTATTATTATGGGGGTCTCTCTTTTATCTGCATCCTTTAGCAAAAGTGGGATTTTAGTTTAGTTCAGTTTAGAGATACAGGGTGAAACAAGCCCTTCGGCCCACCAAGTCCACGCCGATTAGCTATCCTCGCACATTAACACTATCCTACGCACACTAGGGACAATTTTACATTTATACCAAACCAATTAACCTACAAACCTATAATTCTTTGGAGTGTGGGAGGAAACCGGAGATCTCAGAGAAAACCCACGCAGTCACAGGGAGAACGCAGAAACTCCGTGCAGGCAAGCACCTTTAGTTAGGATTGAACCCGGGTTTCTGGCGTTGTAAGACAGCAACTCTACCGCTGCACCACCGTGCCACCCTTATTCAGAATATTTATGAATCCTTAGTCAGGAGAGGATTAGTCAGGAGAGGAGTTTTCATAAATGAGAGTGTTCAATTCTAACTATCTATTTTGATTTAAAAAAAGTTAAAACATGTTGATGATCCCTTCCTTTACAATACAAGCCAATTCCACCTGGGAAACTGAACCTCTAAGGTTTGCTGAAGTTTATAGGCAAGATCTCAATCTGACAAAACCATCCGACGATATACAGCAGGATTCACCCAGGATTCACAAGCATATCTAAACCATATACAACTGGAATCTAACATGGTCATAGTTCATTAGTTAGTTCACCATGCTAAGGTTTTGCTTGTAACGAGAGGTCACGATTTGCATTTACATTTTATTGACTGGTGGTATATCATTCCCTAAAAAATGAGCACATTTTGCAAAAAGAGCAGTGAGACCATGCAATACCTCCATGCATTGTTTTTCAAATTCAAACACTAATTTTATAACATAAACAGTGTGAGTCCGTGAAATAATCCCTTTACAACTAATATCTACATCTCTAGAAATGAAATTCTGAGCCAAATGCTCAGTATTTTACAGTCTGTGGCTAAATCAAAATGCTTACTGAAAGATTTCATTCCAACTTATGAATGATACAGTATTGGCTTTAACAAAGCTGTCTTTAACAAGGTCAGATGAAGACCTGTTCTATGGCATGTTGCTTTATGGTGCTGAGAATCGCATTTCTATATTGTACAAGATACATGTGGAAATGCGCATCGATAACGAGTAAGTCCTATTTATTTCTTATTAATACATTAGAGGTTGTTAAGACTTTTAGAACATGGCAATTCAACATGGCTGTTATTGTGACTTTAAATGCCAGTGCATGGAGAATGTTTCACTCAGAGCACCATCCATAAAATACTTGAATCGTTAGGTGTCATTTACAAGTCCAATGCCTGTTACTTGGTAACTTTTGGAGCAAAGACAAGAGTTCGTAACAGAAGCATCCATTTTCCACGATGTAACAATTTACATCTGCATTTTATAGATAATTTTTAAAATGTACGTGCCCCTTGCAAGCAGTTTTCGTTTGTACCTGGTATTTTATCACAAATCAAAGATCCTTTTAATGATGACCAATGCCTGAGTTTCTTGATTCTCGAGAAACTCTGCACATTTCACTTTAAATGATGACCAGACATTTGAAATCTTTTATCCCACCATATCCCAACCCATCTTAATCGTGTTCCTTAAGGCTCAGTACATGCATAGACTATGTTTACCTATATATGCATTGTAGGTTTTTGAATTAATTTTAAACAGCTCCACATTGCCATATTGAAACAATAATGTCATATCTTCAATTATAAGGCATTGCAAATATGAAATTGTAAATTAAAAAAACAGAAGTTGACAGCTTAAATTAGCTCCATGTGAAGCACTCCCCAAGCAAGTAAATATCCTTTAACAACTCAACACATGTAACAACATCAACACAAGGCCAAATAATGTCATGGAAATAATGCATAAAGTGTGTAAATAATTTGTTTCCACAATGAAAAATTGTGCAGAGGATTAAGACTTACATACATTTACAAGTGCAACTGAAGGATACAATAGAAAATGGATAGTTGCTACCACCCAATTTTGTGGCATGATTTTACCCCATCGTGTTAATGCGGTAAGGTAAAAGTGAAAGGTGGTATTACTGAGAGACTGGTACAAACACCCCAAATAGCTCTGGCATCAGTTGCCATGATTACAAGCATTGAATTCTTTTAACCAATATAATGCAAAAATATAAAACTGATTTTTAGTTAACCTCGCAAATACTCGTTGTGGTTGGATGGTAACACTAGTGGCCAGGCAAGGTCAGCAAGGTGCACAAGCCATAATCTCATTTAATTTCATATCCAGTCAGATATCAAAAATCCACATTATTTAAAAAATCCTCAACTTTGCTCTTCACTGTCTTGTTGGTGGACCATATTTCCATGTGTGTTAGTAACATACCAGCACCTTATTAAAGAAGTTATTCTTTATATGTAAGCTTAGACATGCATGTCTGCTCTTATCAAGTCATTGCCAATGTGTACGTAATTGGATAGAGCTAGGCAGTGAGTATGCTAGACTAATATATATTTTTTGTCCTTTTAGCCCATGGCTGCTGAAATCAGTATTTAGGTTCTCTTCTGCTGGCATAGGTCGCATTATTCCACACCAGGAATCAAACCTGGCACCTTGTCCGAATTCCATCGGGTCACTAGATCCCAAAAATAGACCACAGATGTACCCTGACCCTTGGTTACAGGAACGTCATGTTCCTTCTCCATAGAGAGGCGACTGCATTTGGCAAAAATATCTGAAGCTAGCTTATCAATACCCGGAAATCTGCTTGTGGCGCTCTCTTGCCATCTAGTTCATTTTCTCCCCTTTCATTGCAATAGAATCATGTTGCTGCCAGAGTAGGCAGTTGAGTGGGTAGCATTCTCCTGCCCTAATGCTGGGAATCCAGTGGGGTCAGGGACCACATTAGAGTTTCCGCCTGTTCACACAGTCATTCCAGTCTGAAACTGAGAACACTGAGTTGGGAAAGGTGCTGCGCTCAATCAAGGTCTTATGCAGAGATCCACTCTGGCCTACTTGACGTTCTAGATCTCCAAATTAGTTATTGCATAAAGTGTAACCGTGGGCATTTTGACTGATATTCCCCTGAGAAACTTCCTACTGAATACCCCTGGTCAAGTGACAAGAAAAGCTTCCTTAAATGCAAAGATATAAACATTATCTTAAGTCAACGTATAAAGTCACTTTATAGGCATTCATCCTTTTCTTCAGAGATGCTGCCTGACACAGTAATTCCAGCTTTTTGTGTCTATCTTCGGTTTAAACCAGCATCTGCAGTTCCTTCCTGCACTCAAAACTCACTTCACTGTGCATTATACAGAAATTTCACGACTAAGTTCTGGCTAGCTTCAAGTTCCAGTAGAACCAGTGCCGGATTTAGATGAAGAGAGGCCCTAAGCTGTTCCACTTGTGAGGCCCCCAGCGACCGGACAGCCATGGCGGCCAAATCTCCCACAATTCAAAGCGAGAGAGAAAGTGCCCAGCGTCGACCAGTTGCCGTTGCAGTGCGCATGCGCAGGGCGGCCGATGATGTGCTGGCCGTGGTTGTGCGCGTGTGCAAGGCGCTTATATTTTGGAAATGTACACCCCGTTTTTTTCAATTTTTTCGGGGGGCCCCCTAGAAAGTGGGGGCCCTAAGCTATAGCTTGTTTAGCTTATACGTAAATCCGGCACTGAGTAGAATGGGTATTTAGTCCTCTTTCTTAAGACGCTGGTGTGTGTTACAATGGCAATCACTAATTGCAATGCATACATGATAATTTGGCACTGCTTGTTACCCTTACCAGTCGGGGCAGATACTGAAAAACCCAGAAAACCAGACCTGTAGAACTATGTACCAGTCAATCACTACTTCATATTGGCACATCATGCAAGAATTTACCTGAGCAAAGAGCTTGAATATGATAAGATGGAGACCATGGCCATTGCAATGAAATTAAATAATTAATTGTAGAAATAAAGTTTTTTAAAAAACAAGCCACTAAAACCCCTAAATGGATAGCATTAACATGTTCCTGACAGACTGCACCTTCAGCTGAGAAAAAACATATTTGATTGAACAGGACTTTAGCTAACTGCCTTTGTTAAGGGTGCCAACAGCCTTTAAATAGAATCAGCACTGAACAAATTACCTGTCAGCTGGCAGCTAAGTACCTGTGTACTGAATTATATACGAACAAGATTTCTCTTTGTTGAACTTGTTTCTACAATTTTTGGCACTAGTTTAATAAATATTTGAATTATTTAGATTGTTAGAAAATAATATCTAGCTATGATTACTGGAAAAGTAGCTTTGTAGTTCTATAAAAAATGTCCATTGTTATTTCAAAAGATTGGCTAGTTTATCGTTTTTTTTTTAATATCTCGTATGATTTCATCCTATGCATTGGAAATGCAAAATAGAGAGACGTCACAAAACAAATGTTTACATCACTTGTGGCACAAAAACATCTTTGTAGGACAATATTTAAAGATAACTTAATTCCTTCATTTCCAATGGTTCCTTTGTAACCTAGTTTATAATCTATTGTGCTGTGCATTGATCAATCCACAGAGCTCCGCTGAATTGCGAACATTTCAGTTAAAGTAGTCCAGAGACGTTGTAGAGAAATCACATGGGGTTCGGATGATTAATGCTGTTCGTGTGGAAGGATTAGTAATGTCCAAGGGTGCACAAGGTGAAGAAAGTATTAACTGACTACAACAAAGACTTGTGGGTGTTGCAGTATGCATTCCGAGTCAAATTTAAAGAGTTAAAATACAATTGGATTAATTATTAACTGTTAAGTGTAACACATTAACAAACCTGGACTAAAACATGTTAACAAAGAATGTTAATTAGATTAAGCAATTGATTCTCTGGTCAAAACGTTATAGTTATATATCCAATCTGCTGAAAGATTTTGTTGTACGCTAAAAAAAGTGTTGGCTTTTAAACAACCACACAGATAAAGAGGGCAAAGGAATTGCTTTGTCAATTTGAATCTAGCCTTCCTAATAATTACCAACTCCACAAATACTGGTAGTAATGCCGTGAGTTATTCCTAAACCCTTCAAATTGAGATTAGTTTAGTTTAGTTTTGAGATATAGCATGGAAACAGGCCCTTCGGCCCACCGAGTCCACGCCGACCAGTGATCTCCGCACACTAACGCTATCCGACGCGCACCAGGGACAATTTACAATTTTACCAAGCCAATTAGCCTACAAACCTGTACGTCTTTGGAGTGTGGAAGGAAACCAGAGCTCCGGGGGAAAACCCACGCAGGTCACGGGGAGAACGTACAAACTCCGTACAGTCAGCACCCGTAGTCAGGATCAAACTCGGGTCTAGGGCAGCAACTCTACCGCTGTGCCACCGTGCCGAAGGAACTGTTCAATCAGTACAACATATCACATCAGCACATGGTTATATATTAAATCATCAAAAGCATGGTTGTGATATAAGTCATTAAAATATCGGCAGTAGTTTATGTAAAACTGATCAAGCAATAAAACACACTTCATACTCTTATATGTAATAAGCTTTTAGAAGCAAGATGGGTGCATGAATGTGTGTGAGTGTGAGTGTGTAAGTCTGTCTGTGCCTGTGTGTACACAGATGCAATACAGTGCACTACGGAGAAAATCTAGATCCACAGAATCACAAATGAAGGAATGCAATGAAGGCTTAGTCTGAATTTCAGTTTCCCTTCCTGACTCTCTGTTGTTACGTGTTGTATGCTTTATGAACAGCTGAATCACACTAAGAAATAATCAGATAAAATGTTGTTTTGAACCAAGGCTCAGCATGGAAAGGTATCAGCAGAGGTTTTTTAAGTCATCGAGATCCATGATCCAAACATGGTTTGTTGGTCCACTCTTTGTTTTTAACTGCCAAGAATAAATGTCTAGAGCAAGGTCCTCCGAAACCAACACGACCTGTTACTTTTTAAATGGTGTTAACCTACTGAAGTTCTGCCAGAAGGGAGACTGACTGCGTTTAGGCTCCGTTAGTTCATACATTGACCCCTGAGGTATGCCGTCAGTGAGCATGAAGTTCCTCTGGTGGAGAGGATCAGGTGGTGCTGGGTACGAGGGAGGTAATGACCTTGTGTAGTTCACTCCTGAAACGAGAAAATAAGTCATTAGACATTGTCACTCGATCACCTGAACTCTCTCAAAATACAATATTTAATATCAGGCTAATATTTAATATACACTACAGCAGTAACATTGTGTGTCAGACAGCATCCCTTCTCATGTATCTGTACACTGTAAATGGATAGATTGTAATTATGCATTGTCTTTCCGCTAACTGGTTTGAACGCAACAAAAATATTTTCGCTGTACCTCGGTACATATGACAATAAACTAAACTGATCTCTGGAGAAAAGGAATAGGTGAAATTTCGGGTCGAGACCCTTCCTCAGTTTAATCTTTGGTCTATCTTCGGTTTAAACGGCATCTGCAGTTCCTTCCTACACAGCAGTAACATGTTGTAGTAACGCAGTGACGAGTGGGGTGCCGCAAGGCTCGGTGCTGGGACCCCAGCTATTTACAATATATATTAACGATTTAGACGAGGGAATTAAATGTAACATCTCCAAGTTTGTGGATGACACAAAGCTGGGTGGCAGTGTGAGCTGTGAGGAGGATGCTATGAGGCTGCAGGGTGATTTGGATAGGTTGGGTGAGTGGGCAGATGCATGGCAGATGCAGTATAATGTGGATAAATGGGAGGTTCTCCACTTTGGTGGCAAGAACAGGAAGGCAGATTATTATTGGAATGGTGTCAGATTAGGAAAAGTGGAGGTGCAATGAGACCTGGGTGTGCTTGTACATCAGTCACTGAAAGTAAGCATGCAGGTACAGCAGGCAGTGAAGAAAGCTAATGGCATGTTGGCCTTCATTGCGAGAGGATTTGAGTTTAAGAGCAAGGAGGTCCTACTGCAGAATAGGGCCCTAGTGAGATCACACCTGGAGTATTGTGTGCAATTTTGGTCTCCTAATTTGAGGAAGGACATTATTGCTATTTAGGGAGTGCAGCGTAGGTTCACCAGGTTCATTCCCGGGATGGCGGGATTGACATATGACGAAATAATGGGTCGACTGGGCTTGTATTCACTGGAATTTAGAAGGAGGAGAGGGGATCTTATAGAAACATATAAAATTCTTCAAGGATTGAACGGTGGATCTAGATGCAGGAAAAATGTTCCCGATGTTGGGGGGGGTCCAGAACCATTTTAAGAATAAGGGGTAGGCCATTTAGGACTGAGATGAGGAAAAACTTTTTCACCCAGAGAGTTGTGAATCTGTGGAATTCTCTGCCACAGAAGGCAGTGCAGGCCAAATCACTGGATGTTTTCAAGAGAGAGTTAGATTTCGCTCTTAGGGCTAACGGAATCAAGGGATATGGAGAAAAAGGAACAAATTTTGGATGATCAGCCATGATCATGTTGAATGGCAATGCTGGCTCAAAGGGCCGAATGGCCTACTCCTGCAATTATGTTTCTATGTTTCTATTAGTGGTTTAATTTCAGACCACTGTTGTGGTAGTATTGCAAATCATCTGAAACCATCGAGTGGGACAGAGGCGCAGTGGTAGAGTTGCTGGCCCCAGAAACCGGGGTTCGATTCTGACTACAGTGCTCTCCACATAGCGTTTCTATGTTCTCTCCGTGACCTGCATGGGTTTTCTCCAGGTGCTCCGGTTTCCTCCCACACTCCAAAAAGACGTACAGGCTTGTAGTTCAATTGGCTTCGGGAAAATTGTAAATTGTCCCTAATGCGTTTAGGATGGTATTAGTGTGCAGGGATCGCCGGCCAACACAAACTCGGTGGGCCGAAGGGCCTGTTTCCACGCTGTATCTCTAAACTAAACTAAGAGCTAATGCCGTGCCCTTCATTTGTTGCCGGGATGAGATAGAAGGAGATATTTGCGGCATTCCTTCTCTCCAGAAATGCTGCCTGTCCCGCTGGGTTACTCCAGCTTTTTGTGTCGATCAATAGGTGGATACCGATGGCTTCTGATTGGCAATTAGTTGGACAAAGGGCAGAGATGAAAAGAAAGATATTGGAGAATTCAATGTTCCTGCACTGGGTTGTCAGCTACTCAAGTGGATTACAAGGAGCTGTTCCTCCAGATTGTGTGTGGCCTCACTCTGGCAATTGAGGAGGCCCAAAGCAGAACGGTCAGTGTGGGAATGGGAAGAGGAGTTGAAATGATGGGCAAATAGGCCTTTGGAGACTGAGCACGTGTTTGGTTTAGAGACACAGCGCGGAAACAGGCTCTTTCGGCCCACCGGATCCCCGCATATTAACACTATCCTAATAATAATAATAATGGATGGGATTTATATAGCGCCTTTCTAATACTCAAGGCGCTTTACATCGCATTATTCATTCACTCCTCAGTCACACTCGGTGGTGGTAAGCTACTTCTGTAGCCACAGTCACACTCGGTGGTGGTAAGCTACTTCTGTAGCCACAGCTGCCCTGGGGCAGACTGATGGAAGCGTGGCTGCCAATCTGCGCCTACGGCCCCTCCGACCACCACCAATCACTCACACACATTCACACACGGGCAAAGGTGGGTGAAGTGTCTTGCCCAAGGACACAACGACAGTATGCACTCCAAGCGGGATTCGAACCGGCTACCTTTCGGTTGCCAGCCGAACACTTCGGCTGCCACCATTGCGCCATCTGTTGTCCCTATCCTACACCCACTAGGGACCATTTTTACATTCACCAAGCCAATTAACCTACATACCTGTACATCTTTGAAGTGTGGGAGGAAACCGAAGATCTCGGAGAAAACTCACGCAAGTCACGGGGAGAGCGTACAAACTCCGTACAGACAGGCACCCGTAGTCGGGATCAAACCCGGGTCTCCGGCGCTGCATTCGCTGCAAGGCAACAACTCTACCGCTGCGCCACCGTGCCGCCCATTTCGGTGAAATGGTGGTTGAGTCTACACTTGGTCTCGCCGATGTACAGGCGGCCACATCAGGAGCAATGAATGCATTAGATGAGGTTAGAGGAGGTGCACGTGAACCTCTGTCCCACCTGGAAGGACTGCTGGGATCCCTGGAAGGGAAGTGAGGAAGGAGATATAGGGACTGGTGTTACATCTCCAGCAGTTGCAAGGGAAAGTACTTGGGAAGGAGTGGTTTGGGTGGGAATGGATGAGTGAACGAAGGAGTTGTGGAGGGAGTGGTCTCTGCAGAAGGCGGAAAGGAGAGGGGGTAGGAAGATGTGACTGAAAGTGGGATCACATTGGAGGTGAGAGAAATGCCAGAGTTCTTGATTAGTGCGGGTGTCAGAGGTCATGGGGAGAAGGCAGGAGAATGCGGTTAGGAGGGAGAGATAGATCAGCCATGATTGAATGGCGGAGTAGGCTTGATGGGCCGAATGGCATAAATCTGCTCCTATCACATGATCTTATGAGAATGATATGTTCGGTGCGGAGGCTGGTGGGGTAAAAGCTGAGGATCGGGGAAACTCTATCCTTCTTCTGTCTGGGGGGGAGAGGGTGCGACGGCAGAATTACAGAGGGACACAGAGGAAACATCACCAATCCTTGATCTCCAGAGGTGCTGCCTCACCCGCTGAGTTACTCCAGCACTTCTCTGGGTCTTTCTTTGTAAAACAGCACCTGTGGTTCCTTGTTTCTAAATTAAATAAATAACTCTGGGAAAACCTCAGCCGTTTGCACGCGATATCCTTACAAATTATTGATGCCAGCATCTTACCAGACACCCATCATTTCTCACTAGGATCCAGTACCCTGAACGTATTTTCCTGGAAGCTATTCCAACATTCGATCATTATCTATCTACGGAAATATTTCTGGATGTCCGGTCTAAGTTTAGACTTTACGCTGCTTTATTTTACGTTTCTTATTTTCCTCTGAAACTTTACAAGGTTGAATAACACATGCATTTTTAAACGATGCTTCTGGCAGGAAATATAATAGGACATTTCCCTCATGAATAACACAATGTGGACTCTCATGTACATCAAAAATACATTCATTTCTAAAGAGGGCAAATGGAAAGTCTGGAAGTATGTTTGTTTAAGTTATTTCCCAATTGTTTGTCATGTGGATGGGGAAAGGTTTAGAGGGATATGGGACAAATGCAGGCAAATGCAACCAGCTTAGATGGGGCATCTTGGTCGGCATGGATGCATTGGGCTGAAGGGCATGTTCCTGTGCAGTAGGTCTCTATGACTCTAAAGTAGTTTAGTTTACTTTAGTGATACAGTGCAGATTTTGCCCCTTCGGCTCACCAGGTCCGCGCCGACCAGTGATCCCCATACACTAGCACTATCAAACACACTAGGGACAATTTACAATTGTTTGCCGAAACCAATTAAGCTACAAACCTGTTTAAGAAGGAACTGCAGATGCTGGAAAATCGAAGGTAGACAAAAATACTGGAGAAACTCAGCAGGTGAGGCAGCATCTATGGAGCAAAGGAAATAGGCAAAGTTTCGGGTCGAGACCCTTCTTCAGACAGTCTGAAGAAGTCTGTCTGAAGAAGGGTCTCGACCCGAAACGTTGCCTATTTCCTTCGCTCCATAGATGCTGCCTCACCCGCTGAGTTTCTCCAGCATTTTTGTCAAGCTACAAACCTGTATGTCTTTGGAGTGTGGGAGGAAGCCGGAGCACCCGGGGGAAACCCAAGCGGTCAGGGAAGAACATGCAAACTTCGTACAGACAGCACCCGTGGTCAAGATCAAATCCGGGTCTCTGGCGCTGTAAGGCAGCACCTCCTATGCTGTGCCACCGTGCCACCCATATTAGAAATATGGTGGGGATATTTCCAAAGGGGCAATGTTGAGTAAAGCACATACCATCTGGGCATCTCAGTCCATTACTATCTCCCTAAAGAGTGCCTAATTTGGACTATATTATTTTGGGATTGGCTAAATCTTAGCCAAAGAGGACCAAAGAGACTGGAAATGACGTTGTCCCAAGTGTGGCTAATGTAGTAATCACATTGGGTAATCCCCTGCAGCTGTGAATACCCGAGGTCTTTTCCAGAGTGTCACAAAGTGACCTTAAAATTATCATTATCACATTTCACGTGATCACATTTCATATGGGGAATAGTTGAACTATCCGTTGTGAAATACTATAAAAAATGCAACTGAGTTACTAGTTTTTTTTTAAAATTGGGAAATTTAAACTACCCACAGCCTTTCCAAAGGTTCAGCGTGATGGAATTAAACCTTTTACCCAGCATATGTGGTGTTATGCATATTCAGTGCTCAGCTTTGCGATTTATCTGCAGCATATTGTCTTGTAACCATTCTCTTCATATTCCTGCTCTTAGGCTCAAATGGAAACCTCGGGTGTCAGGGGTTATGGGGAGAAGGCAGGAGAATGGGGTTAGGTGGGAGAGATACATCAGCCATGTTTGAATGGCGAAGTAGACTTGATGGGCCGAATGGCCTAATTCAGCTCCTATCACTCATGACCTTGTGACCTTAAGATGCAGACCAGTACATGGGGTTGATACACGCATGTCTCACTGGAAGAATCATTGGAAAAGGCACTTCTTCTCCATGTGCCCAGTAGAAGTAATTAAAAGGAACTGCAGATGCTGGTCGGTACCAAAAGTAGACACGAAATGCTGGAGTAACTCAGTGAGTCAGGCAGCATCTTTGGAGAACATGATAGGTGATGGTCTGTATGACAGTATGGAGGACATTGTCATTGTCCATTTTTCCCAGGTCCACTCTATCTATGTTCTTGGACCAATGTCTAAGTGGAAGTGCATCATAGGAACAGGAAGGATATCAATTAGAAAGATCTAAATGATGCCAGCTTGCTCACATCAGTATGATGTTAACTTCTCTGGTGGGGAGTTATTCCTGGCACTAGTCCTTGGTTTGAGCTTACATTTACATAAATACCGATGGTAAAACAGCTGCTCACTGACTTGCAAATAGCCAATGTTTCTATATTGGGGTGTGAAAATCAATTTAAAAGTCAGTATTTTCCACATATTCTTCATTTTGTAGAGTAGTTGTTATGCACACTGGCCTCTTTGCTGAACAAAAGCATTCTAAAAATACTACTGGCATAGCTACAGGCTCCTTTAAAATGCAAATTTACATCACCAGATGGAAAGATAGATTCAGATTCAGAATACTCTTCTCTTCAGTCGATCTCAACTTCCCAGAATACCGTGAGCAAAAACTAAAGATTTTAAAAATGACATTTATTTTTATTCTAAAGTAAATATGACTTGAACACCACACACACACACACACACGCACGCACACACATGCACGCACACACGCGCACACACGCACGCACACACACACACACACACACACATACACACACACACACACACACACACACACACACACACACACACACACACACACACACACACACACACACACACACACACACACACACTGTGAGTTTAAACCCACAGGCTTACCCAATTATCTGTAAAATAACGTTGGCAAAATGAAATGAACAATGTTTTTTATTCATTTAAGAGAATGAATTTAAAATGGTTAACCAACTAAAACTGAATATGTCACAGAAACATGAACTAGTTGAAGGATACGTTTTGCATGGTAGTTGGCACCCACCCTCAGATTCACCATACCTTGGTACATTTTATAATTGCTCTGACTGATTTCAACATGGATTAATGCAAGGTACACAAAAATGCTGGAGAAACTCAGCGGGTGCAGCAGCATCTATGGAGCGAAGGAAATAGGCAACGTTTCGGGCCGAAACCCCGAAGGGTTTAGTGTTTAGAATAGTTATAATTTAAACTACATAAAGTCTGAAGAAGGGTTTCGGCCCGAAACGTTGCCTATTTCCTTCGCTCCATAGGTGCTGCTGCACCCGCTGAGTTTCTCCAGCATTTTTGTGTACCTTCAATTTTCCAGCATCTGCAGTTCCTTCTTAAACACATGGATTAATGCAAGTTCCCTTTTCACTCTTTCCTGGTTGAAATACTTGTGCCTCATTTTGATTCTACAGGTACCCCTGCACTTGACCATTGATTTTCATATGTAGGTTTAGATGGCAATTCTTGATGGGTTACCCGTTTTAGGAGGCACTATCATCCAATATGAAGATCCATCAATTCCAAATTTAGTTTAGTTTAGCTTAGTTTACAGATACAGCACGGAAACAGGTCCTTAGGCACACCGAGTCCTTGCAGACCAGCGACCCCCACACACTAACACTATCCTACACACCAGGGATGATTTACTACTTTTTCCAAGCCAATTGGCCCACAAACCTGTGGGGTGTGGGTGGAAACCAAAGCACCCGGAGAAAACCCACGTAGGTCACGGGGACAATGTACAAACTCGGTACAGATAGCACCCGTATTCAGGATCGAACCCGGGTCTCTGGTGCTGTAAGGCAGCAACTCTACCAATGTGTCACCCTACCGCCACGATGATACCAATCTTTCTTGAAGAGGCTCAATTTGTACCAGTCCTTTGTCCGATAATCAAATAGTGGTTTTATCCCTCGGGACATTGAATAACCATGCCTTTGAAGTCACTAATGGGCGCTACGCGGATTGCAATGGTTTTGCATGTAGCTCCACCAACATTTACTAATCGACCATGAATTAAACTGTGTGGTTCCTAAACTGCCTTAGGTAAGAAACTATTTTAGTTTGCTGTTGCATTCACTTGCCCTAAGGCCTTTGCTATGTTCTGGAATATTTGTGTTTAACATGCAAGATGTTTGTGCATTATCAGAGTATGGAAGACTTTGGCATGCTCTGCATATTATTCTTCAAACTCTTTGTAGACAGAATATTACGTAGCATGCATCATGAACAGGAGGATATGTGCTGATGACCACTGCCCATAGCACAATGTTGGAAAGTGTAACGTTTGTTGGTAGTTCAGGCTTTTCACATCATTGACTAAAACATTTCTCAGTCTCCTCAAAATATTCTATCAATTATTGAATAAAATATGCAAGTGTATAATTCACAATTGCATATTCTGTACTCTGCACGGCAGCGCAGTGGCAGAGTACAGGAGGAAACAGGAGCACCTGGAGAAAACCCACGCGGTCACAGGGAGAACGTACAAGTTCCACACAGGCAGCACCCGCAGTCAGGATCGGACCCAGGACTCTGGCGCTGTGAGGCAGCAACTCTACCGCTGCGCCACTGTTTTTTTTTGTTTTTGTTTTTTTTTAATCAAAAATAATTGATTTAATTACAATCACGATACAAAAACCAAACACACCACAGTACAAGATCTCCAAATTATCAAGACACTAAATTTTCAAACATCTATGTTACAATCCTTACAAATATACTAAATAACTACTATACAACTATGTCGCTCTCTAGCACCACCCAGGCGCGGACGTAACCCCGGAAAAGGGGCGAGCATCTGGCTCGGGCAAAGCCCTCTTCCGCCTAGCGCCGTGACTCGCGGATGGCCAGCTTGGCCAGGCCTAGGAGCAACCCAACCAGGACATCTTCGGCCCTGCCCACCCCCTAGATCCTGTCACCAGTTCTCCGGTCGCTGACAGCAAAGCCGCTCCTCCCCCTACGGACCCTAGGTGGAGTGGCGGTGCGCCTTGCTCTCCGCACCTTGGCTACAAGGGACGCTGTACTGGTCCCTACCGCTGCGCCACTGTGGCAGGGTCTGCATGCTCAGGCACAATTGTGAAGCATAAGTGGTGCAGCGCATCGCTTCCAGATATGACCAACGTCTCTCATAGGTGCTTTGAAAGGGAGAACAATGACACCCCTACAGGAGATCCCACAGACCCTGGGATCCAGTGATCTCAGTCTCTGAGGCAGACGTCAGAGTAGCCTCCAAGAATATGAACCCACGCAAAGCCTACGTGGTGTACCTGGCGTAACACTGCGGACTAGTAGACTGTGTTGGAAGGAACTGGTTTCAATCAAAGATAGACACAAAATGCTGGAGTAACTCAGCTGGACAGGCAGTATCTCTGGAGAAGGGTCTCGACTCGAAGTGTCACCCATTCCTTCTCTCCAGAGATGCTGCCTGTCCCGCTGAGTTACTCCAGATTTTTGTGTCCACCTCTTGCACTATCATGGACTTGTTTTCTAATTGTGTTATTGCACCAACGTCTTGCTTTTATTGCACAATCTATTTCGTTCCACCGTCTTAAAAATAAATTATATATAATTTGTTTTTGTGCATAATCCATGTCCATGTACCTGAGATGCTGTTACAAGCGAGATCTTCATTGTGTCTTTGTGTCTTTGTGTCCAGTGGCAGGTGAACCACCACAGTCCACAGGGTATCAGCACCCCAGGTGAAGCTCAACCAAGTACTGTCCCACCAACGGACACGAGTCCAGAACACAACCAGCCACAGTCAGCGGTGGCTGAAGAGAAAAGATGCTGTCTGGGCTGCCACGTGACCATCTAGAGGCTAACAATAAGACACATACCCGGGTCTGATCACCCTGCGGTGGGCCTGCCTCGACTGAGGGCGTCTTGTGATAAAAGGCCGAAACACCCAGTGACGTTGAGGTTCACAACTGAAGATGTGTCTGATTGGTAGCAAAATCACCTAGTGGTCATCCCCAAGAATACCAAATGCCAATTGTAGTGAAAAACCTTAGGGATTGTCACATCCAGTCCTACTAATCAATACTTGTGCCGATGACAATAAATACTTGATCATACTGTCTGCTGGAAGATAATTATAAGGAAAATGTGCTCACCTTTCTGTTTGCTGACCTTTCTCACGGTCATTGCAGCTTGTCTCTTCTGGTACTCCGAGATTTCAAACCCTGAAAAGCAGGACAATAAATGGGAGACTTGCAGACACAAACAAATTGTCATGGAAGCAATTTTGCATCCTACAAGGCGAGAACTCTGTGTGTGTTGGTAACAGAGTTATTTTCACCCCTAGAGCCCCTCACAACCACACAGGTAAAATACTTTAATCCTCAGAACAGGGTGGTATTTAAATCAAGACACAATGAATGCCAAATGCTGGAACCTTGAGCAAAACACAAAGTGTTGGAGAAAATCAGTAGGTCAGGCAGCATCAGTGGAGGGAATGGATAGACGATGTTTCACGTACCAACCTTCTTTAGGGGTGATCGGTCTGAAGAAAAGTCCTGACCCAAAACACTATGTCCACTCCCTTCCCCAATGCTGTCTGACCCACTAAGTTCCTCCAGCACTTTGTGTTTTGCTCAAGTCTCCAGCATCTGCTGTTCCTTGTGTCTCGATATTAATGCAACCTCCGTGTTTTGCATTTAGATGGCATCTCTCCCATCTCTTTTCAGTTCAATTTAGTTTATTGTCACGTGTACCGAGGTAGGCGGAAAGCTTTTGCCGCGCGCTGTCCAGTCAGCGGTAAGGCAAGAAGATAGACACACAAAGCTGGAGCAACTCAGCGGGACAGGCAGCATCTCTGGAGAGAAGGAATGGGTGATGTTTCGGGTCTGAAGAAGGGTCTCGACCTGAAACATCGCCCATTCCTTCTCTCCAGAGATGCCGCCTGTCCCTCTGAGTTACTCCAGCTTTTTGTGTCTATCTTCGGTTTAAACCAGCATCTACAGTTCCTTCTTATACAGCAGAAAGACAATATATGGTTACAATCAAGCCATTTACAGTATATAGATACATGATAAGGGAATAGCTTTTGGTGCAAAGTCCGATCAAGTATAGTCTGAAGACATAAAAAGATGTTCCTTTTTGCACTTTCCAAGCTCCCACAAACGATTTCTTAATAAAATTCAAATAATCTTTTTTCATTGTTTAGTTTAGTTTATTGTCACATGTACGAGGTACAATAAATGCTTTTTTGTTGCAAACTCACACGGTCACGGGGAGAATGTACAAAGTCCATAGAGATGGACCCGTAGTCAGGATAGAACTGGGGTCCTCAGCACTGCAAGGCAGCAACTCTACCATTGTGCTGCGCCCTTTAGATAGTTTTGAAGACATTTATTGGTATGGATTCCGAATTGTTAAAGATAAATATGGAGCATAAATGAGGAAGTGTTTATTCCTAGATATTCATTCCCTGCATAAGCTGAGAGTCCTGGTTATCATAAGTGCTGCAATAGGTTTAAAGGGAAGTCCTTTGCCAACTATTTAATACAATTAACAAGAACCACTAAACTCTCCCATCGATAAATGGTCCATGTCCTAAGAATACATTCTTAAAAGGCGGTGGCACAGCGGTAGAATTACTGCCTTACAACGCCAGAGACCCGGGTTCAATCCTGACTATGGGTGCTTGTCTGTACAGAGTTTGTACATTCTCGCCGTGACCACGTGGATTTTTTCCGATATCTTCGGTTTCCTCCCACACTTCAAGAACGTACAGGTTTGTAGGTTAATTAGTTTGGTACAATTGTAAATTGTCCCTAGCACGTATGGGATGATGTTAGTGTGCAGGGATCGCTGGTTGGCGCTGACTCAGTGGGCCGAAGAGCCTGGTTCCATGTTGTATCTCTAAACTAAAATAAACTAATAAGAGTATTGTGATAGTTTGTTGTGGATACTGCTTGATGTTGGACCCAGGTCTCAGTTTTCGAAGTAAAAATCAGCTTGAGACATCAGGAACAGACTACCCAGCTTCTGATCTATCTTTGCAACTGTAGTTTACACATGGCAGGACCATTATACATCAAAAGGTATTGTACATGTAATGGAAAATAAATAGCTGGTCTCTGTCGGGTCTAAAGGATGGTTTGATATATAATTGCCAAAGAAAAGCAGAGCCTTTGGGTCACAATATTTCACAGTGTTTACGAGGTGTTTTCCCATTGATGACAAACATTTCATGCTGGACAGCATTTATCCCATACAACTGAGTCAGAAAGGCAGCCAAGCCAAACAGTATCAGTAATTGTTGTTCAATCATATCTTCACTGGTCGTTACTGGACATTGAGCAGTGGTCACACACGTTCAGTAGTGGTGATTCGTTCATTCACAGGTTCATAGAAACATAGAAACATAGAAAATAGGTGCAGGAGTAGGCCATTCAGCCCTTCGAGCCTGCACCACTATTCAATATGATCATGGCTGATCATCCAACTCAGTATCCTGTACCTGCCTTCTCTCCATACCCCCTGATCCCTTTAGCCACAAGGGCCACATCTAACTCCCTCTTAAATATAGCCAATGAACTGTGGCCTCAACTACCTTCTGTGGCAGAGAATTCCAGAGATTCACCACTCTCTGTGTGAAAAATGTTTTTCCCATCTCGGTCCTAAAAGATTTCCCCCTTATCCTTAAACTGTGACCCCCTTGTTCTGGACTTCCCCAACATCGGGAACAATCTTCCTGCATCTAGCCTGTCCAACCCCTTAAGAATTTTGTAAGTTTCTATAAGATCCCCCCTCAATTTTCTAAATTCTAGCGAGTACAAGCCGAGTCTATCCAGTCTTTCTTCATATGAAAGTCGTGACATCCCAGGAATCAGTCTGGTGAACCTTCTCTGTACTCCCTCTATGGCAAGTACAGCTAAGGGAACAAACTCCCACAGGATTAATTCTACTTCAGGTACAGTAGATTTACCAGATTTACTAGAATAATACCATGGTGTCTATTTGTCTGACCTAAAGTCGGGTAACTTTTATAACTTGGCAACTGCTAATCGCCATTTAATCCATTGGTCAAATTCTCCATATTTCTTCACCAGCCTCTTGAAGATGTTGCTACCTGAATAAACTGGCAATTATTTGCTGATCCACTCTTCTCAGGACAATTTGAAACAAAAATTTAGGATGAAGAAGTTGCAAATAGTTCATGACTTGCTTTAAATGGTGGGAAGTCTGGTTATGATGTGAAATATTTTCGTTCAATTTGAGAATTAAATGCTATGTTTAAACATAATATGTAAGTTTGTATTGTGTTAAACCTGCAGATGCTGGAATCTTGAACAAATAAAAAAGTGCAAGAAGAGCTCAGTGGGTCAGGTGGCATCTGTGTTTATCGGCAACTGAACCATCCTAAAATCAATTAGACTGTTGAGTTTAGAGATACAGCGCGGAAACAAGCTCTTCGGCCGACCAGCGGTCCCCGCACATTAACACTATCCTATCACGGGGCGAATATACACACTCCATACAGACAGTGCCCGTAGTCGGGATATCAGGCACTGTGAGCACTGTAAGGGGCAGAAACTCTACCGATGCACAGATGGACCGTGGTCTTTACCTACTATCTATCTCATAAGATCTTAAGGTCATAAGGAATAGGAGTAGAATTAGTCCATTCGGCCCATCAAGTCTATTCCGCCATTCAATCATAGCTGATCTATCTCTCCTAGCCCCATTCTCCTGCCTTTCCCCCATAACCTCTGACACCTGTACTAAACAAGAATCTATCTAATGCATCTCTGCCTTAAAAATATCCAATGACTTGGCCTCCGCAGCCTTCTGTGGCAAAGAATTCCACAGATTCACCACCCTCTGATTAAAGAAATTTCTCCTCATCTTCCTAAAAGATTGTCCTTTAATTCTGAGGCTATGACCTCTAGTCCTAGACTCTCCCACTAGTGGAAGTATCCTCACCACATCCACTCTATCCAAGCCTTTCACTATTCTGTATGTTTCAATGAGGTCCCCCCTCATTCTTCCAAACTCCAGCGAGTACAGGTCCAGTGCCGACAATCGCTCATCATACATTCACACCGAAGATAGACACAAAAAGCTGGAGTAACTCAGCGGGACAGGCTGCATCTCTGGAGAGAAAGAATGGGTGACGTTTCAGGTCGTGACCCTTCTTCAGCTCATCATAGGTTTACCTACTCATTCCTGCGATCATTCTTGTAAACCCCCTCTGGACCCTCACCAGAGCCATCACATCCTTCCTCAGATACGGTGCCCAAAATTGCTCACAATATTCCAAATGTGCCCTGACCAGCGTCTTATAGAGCCTCACCATTACATCCCTGTTTTTGTATACAAGCCCTCTTGAAATAAATGCTGGCATTGAGTTTGCTTTCTTTACTACCGATATCATTGGAGACCCTCGGACTATCTTTAATTGGACTTTACTGGACTCTATGTTGCACTTAACGTTATTCCCTTTATCCTGTACCGGTATACTGTGGTCGACCTTATTGTAATCACGAGTGGTTAGCATGCACGAGAAATGCTTTTCTTTGTACCTTGGCACATGTGACAATAAACTAACCTCACATAACCTAAACTAAAATGGGGAAGGAATGGGTCGGGACTCTTCTTCAGACTGGAGTTTGTCTTCACTGGAGTCTGAGGAAGGGTCCTGACTCATAACGTCACCTGTCCATTCCCTCCACAGGTGCTGCCTGACCTGCTGAGTCTCTCTAGCACTTTATGTTTTGATGTAACCTAGTGTTGTTGCCCTTGGAGGAGAAAAAGATTTTGATGAAGTCAATAAAAGAAAAGCATTTCGACTCTGCAATTAAGGGATCCATATCTAAGCTAATTGAGAAAAGAATCAGATTTGAAATGGGATTGTATTTACGCAACTAACTATTATAATTTGAAATGCTTTGCTGAAGGAATGATAGATGCTGGTTCACAATTCCTTAGAAATCAGAAGTGGAAAAATATTTGAATGGAAAGCACCCAGAACTCCAGCATATCTTTGGATTCCCTTACAAAGTCCAGGGACAGACAAGATTTGTGTTATTTTTGTTCATGATTTTAGTTTTATTGAAAGACATAATTCCAGAGTAGGATTATGATTACTGCTGACAGCACTGTTAGGGCAGCACGGTGGCACAGCAGTAGAGGTACTGCCTTACAGCGCTAGAGACCCGGGTTCGATCCTGACCATGGGTGCTGTTTGTACGTTCTCCCCTTGCCCTGCGAGGGTTTTCTCTGAGGTCTTCGGTTTCCTCCCACACTCCAAAGGCGTACAAGCTTGGCTTGGTAAATGTAAATGTAAAATTGTCCCTAGTGTGTGTAGGGTAGTGTTAATATGCGGGGATTGCTGGTCGGTGTGGACTCGGTGGGCCGAAGGGCCTGTTTCTGCGCTGTGTTTCTAAACTAAACTAAAAACTAAATAGTATCCCTGGAAGATTGCCCGACCAAACCTCAATGAAGGGCAGAAAATGGGATAAAGATAGGTGAAGAGCGAGACAATTAGTGTTTCACTTTAGAAGGTTTCCCCACGATGCACAGATCTTTTACTGTGATAAATAAAGCAAAGATGAAGATTACAGCTTGCCTGCAGCATGGCTTCACAATACGTGAAATAACTAATCAATACCGACTCTCATTTGAAATGTTATGGGGATATGGGGAGAAGGCAAAAACGGGATACTGATTGGGGATGATCAGCCATGGTCACATTGAATGACGGTGCTGGCTCAAAGGGCCGAATGGCCTACTCCTGCTCCTATTGTCAATTGTCTATTGTTCTGCATGTCTAAAGGGCCTGTCCCACAAGCATGCGACTCCATGCGGCAAGCGCGACCTAAAGGGCCGGTCCCACCAGCATGCGCCTGCATGCGGCAAGTGCGACCAAACCAGAAGCGGGGGTCGCACGGAGGTCGAGTGAGTGACATGAAGTTCGAGCGAAGTCCGCGGGAAGTTCGCGCGTGACGTACGGCGTCGAGGTGGCTGCGGGCCGACAGGCCGTTGCCACGCGGAATTTTTTAACATGGTCGGTTTTTCGGAGCCCCGCGCGATGTCGGGACCAGCTCCGCACAACTCCATACGGCTCCAGCGATCGAAGTGGGACCGGCCCCGCGAGGCCGTACGGCTCAAGCCACCACGTTAGGTCGCGCTTACTGCATACAGGCGCATGCTGGTGGGACCGGCCCTTTAGGTCGCGCTTGCCGCATGGAGTCGCATGCTCGTGGGACAGGCCCTTAAGTAAAGTTTCCAGAATTTTAACTGAAGAAGGCGTCTCCATGCATTGTGAAGGAAATCAGACCCCAAGTTAACTTTGGTTCTTAGCACAACTCGAATAAAACATGAGTCACTTTGCAGCTTTCTCTTCATTCCCATCCTTGGCAGGCATTTCTTCTCACTCACAGTTATTATGAAATAAATCTCTTCAGAATGAGTCACATAATAGGAATAATAAAACCTCAATGTAAAGAGGAATACTAAAATTTAAATGGCACCATCTCGACTGATATCAATTTAAGACAATCGTGTGAACTTGCTGACTACTTATTGTTACATAAATTAACATGAAATTAAATAAGACTGTATGGTCCATTAAAGTCATTCCTCCCAGTGGAATACATATAATTTTCACTGTTATGATCTCCTGTTTAATATCCCAATGGTTTGCAATATATGTACGAGCGAGCATATTTACAAGGATTTTGCCGGTATCTTTTCGAGGATGTTACCTGGACTAAAGGGCCTGAGCTATCGGGAGAGCTTGGGCTGGCAAGGGCATTATACCTTGGAGCGCAGGTGGGTGAGGGGTGATCATATTAAGTAGTAAGTAGGCCCCTCTCGGTCATGACTGACCATGGGTGATGCATCCTGGTCGGATGCAAGCCTGGGCGATGTCATATGGAGGACAGGCTGTTGCCCATGCAGCACGTCCCCCCTCTCCACATCGCTGATCGATCCAAAGGAACAGCAGGGCCGTTACAGTTTGGCACCAGCGCCATCGCAGGAGCTGCCAGAGCGAGGTTGTAGACAACGATGAACTGCCTTAGGGGCTCCGACTCTGGATTTTCTCGAGGTTTACTCCTGGAGCCTTTTCCATGACTGGATATGGCCACAAGGCAGTGGAGGTTTTAAATCAGAGTTTTCCCTCTCCTAGATGGACTGCCTTCCCAGGCCGACGAGCCCCATCTGCCATATAGCAGGTGATCATATAGAGGTGTAAAATAAATGATGCAGTGAATAGATATGGTGATTGCACAGAGTGTATTACCCAGGGTAGGGGAGTCAAGAATCAGTGGACATAGGTTTAAAGAGAGGAGAGAAAGATTTAATAGGAAGCTAATGGGCCTGTCCCACTTAGGCGACTTTTTAGGCGACCGCCAGGAACTAATTTTAATGGAATTCACCTATGACACCTGGCGAGAACCTACGACAGCACCTACGTCAACCCACGACAACACCTACGTCAATCTGCGACAGCAAAAATTGCCGCCACTGTCGCTGAAAACTTTTCAACATGTTGAAAATCTTGCGGCAGTCGCCTGTAGTCGCACAAAAAATCGTATAAGTGGGACAGGCCCATAAGAGACAACCTTTTCACTCAGAGGGTGGTGGGATTATGGAACGAGCTGTCCAAGGAGGTAGTTGAGACAGGTACTTTAACACCATTTATCATATTGAATGGCGGTGCAGGCTCGAAGGGCTGAATGGCCTATTCCTGCACCTATTTTCTATGTATCTATGTAAAAGCCACTTGTTATTTTCCAAAAATGAACTTTATTCAGAATAAAGAATATATGCAAAATAACAACTGTACAAAAGGGATTATGACATTCTGCTCATGGATAGGATAGGTTTACATGGATAGGATAGGTTTAGGGGGATAAGGGCCAAACGCAGGCAGGTGGGACTAGCTTAGAAGGGGTATTGTGGTCGGCATGGAGGAGTTGGGTGGAAGAGCCTGATTTCCGTGCCACTGACTTTGTGACTCTGCAAAAGTCTTTGGATAAATCCCCAATCTACATTTAGACCTTGGATTTGGAGTTCTATCGCAGCTGCTCAGAGATGCAAATGACGTGACATTGGGAGGAGGCGGAGCAGTTGGGAAGGAGACAGCTTCAAGAAACCTGTAAAACTGAGCTCGATAAAATGTGTAGGCGAGCAGTAGAATTAATTACAGGCAAAAGCAAAGCATCGCGCACGCTGGAAGAAATGTAAATTGTCCACGGTGGCGCGGCGGTGGAGTTGCTGCCATACAGCGCCAGAGACACGAGTTTGATGTTGACTACCGGTACTGACTGTATGGAGTTTGCACGTTCTCCCTGTGACCTCGTTGGTTTCCTTCAAGCGCTCTGGTATCCTCCCACATTCCAAAAGACGTGCAGGTTTGTAGGTTAATTGGCTTCTGTAAATTGCCCCCAGTGTGCAGGAGAGAACTAGCGTATGGGCGATCTCTGGCCAGCGCAGACTCGGTGGGGCCACGGGCCCTGGTTCCGCGGCGTATCTCTAAACTAAACTAGTGTGAATGGGTGGTCGTTGGTCAGCACGGACTCGGTGGGCCGAAGGGCCTGATTCCGCACTGTATCTCTACATTAAACTGAACTGTATTACGTATGACAGAAAATTTAGAATCAAGCCCTTCTGCCCATCATAGCCATGCTAACAATTGAGTAACTAAATTTAGTTTAGTTTAGAGTGGAAACAGGCCATTTGGCCCACGCCGACTAGCATCACCCAAATGTTTGTTCTCTCCTACACACTAGGGACAATTTACAGAAGCCAATTAACCTACAAACCTGCACGTCTTTTGGAATGTGGGAGGAAACCGGAGCACACAGACGAAACCCACGTGGTCACAAAGAGAACATGCAAACTCCGTACAGACAGCACCCGTAGTCAGGAGCGAACCTATTCTAATGCCTTTTCCCTGCCCTTCGCCCTATGCCTTGGGAAGTCAAATACTCTTCCCAGATTTCTACAAAATGTTATGTGCACCTTCCTCTCCCACCCTCCCAGGCAGTCTTTCAGATTTCAACCACCCTCTGGGTGAAAAACCTCCCCCCACCGCAGATTACTTCTAAAACTCTTCCCCTCTTATCCTGAACCCTGTCTCTGATTCACATGTCTCTGCAATGGGGGGAAGGTTTCTTATTAACTGGCCCGTTTGTGCCTCTCATAATTTTGTGTATTTCCTTCAAGTCTACCTTGCAGTTTCCCTTGCTCCAAAGAAAATAATTGTTGCCTTACCATGTCTGTCCACATAATGACAACATCCCATCCCTGGTAAAACTCCTCATGACCTCTCCCATGCAAGCTCGTACTTTTTCTTTTCTCGTGTCCAGAATTGTGACCGAACCATAGTTTTTATAAAAGGTAGACACAAAATGCCGGAGGAGCTCAGCGCGTTATGCAGCATCTATGGAGAGAAGGAATGGGTGATGTTTCTCGACCCGAAACGTCACCCATTCCTTCTCTCCATAGATGCTGCCTCACCCGCTGAGTTAGCCCCAGCATTTTGTGTCTACCTTCGATTTTATCCAGCATCTGCAGTTCCTTCTCACACATAGTTTTATAAAGTTGTAATTCCGTGCTCTTATATTCCGTGCCTAAGGTAGTTAAATAAATAACCCTGTACACTTTCCTTACTTTTTATACATTCCATTTCATTTCATTTCACCATTGCCTTCGGGAAGAAGGTACAGGAGCCTGAAATCTGTAACGCCCAGGTTCAGGAACAGCTACTTCCCCACAGCCATCAGGCTATCAAACACAACAACAAATAAGCTCTGAACTACAACAGTCTATTATTATTATTGCACTATGTGTTGACCCCCCCTCGGTCATGACTGACCATGGGTGATGCTTCCTAGTTGTTGGCTGCTTGCTCCAAACCTTGGCTGGAGCAGCGTTGCTTGTGGCTGAAGAGACCGATACGGGAGTGACAGTCCCTGTGGCAAAGGTCACATTTGTGTGAGGTCTCTGGTTTGTTGACGTTGCTGCGCTCCTTTCTGCGTGCCCGCTTTTCTGCCGCTGCGTTCAACAGTTTCTCTTCCCCCCGTTTTGAGATGTTGGTTCAGGGTACCTCACCACCTCGTGCGGTCAGATGCAAGTTCTCTCCCAGGACTCCACATCGATGTCTAGCGCCTTCATATCTCTCTTGCAGACATCCTTGTAACATAGCTGGGGGCGGCCAATGGTTCTCCTATTGCACTACATCTGTTTATTTATTGTGTATATATAGTCCATGGTCTATAGACACACTGAAATTTTATCTTCCGTTTTGTATTATGTTTAATCAGGAAAAGGAAGACGCACACTTCCAGATTCAGGGACAGTTTCTTCCCAGCAACTGAACCATCCAACCACAACCAGAGAGCGGTCCAACTATCTACCTCATTGGTGACCCTCGGACTATCTTTGATCGGACTTTGCTGGCTTTATCTTGCACTATATGTTAATCCCTCATCATGTATCTATACACTTTAAATGGCTCGATTGTAAACATGTATTGTCTTTCCGCTGACTGGTTAGCACGCAACAAAAGCTTTTCACTGCACATTGGTAAATGTGGCAATAAACTAAGCTGAACTGAAACTGAAGCATTAATAAAAATCTTTGTTACTATTTAACAAGGAAAGGGTTTCCCCAAACCTTGGACGTTCATACTTCAACTCATAAACACGTGGCGGCGGAGGGGCCTCGCGGGTCGACGAGCCCGCGGCCATCGGTGCCTTGGTCTGCGGAGCCCGTGACTGGGGCCTGGGTCGGTGCCAAAGACGTGTCCCGAGAGGGACCGGCAGCATTAGTGGAGAGATCGGTTGTGGCGGTCGATGATGGCGCTGACCGTTGGATGAGGACGGACACGTGGAAGTGAGGACGTCGCTGCCGAGGGAAGGAACAAGGGGGGACCCGGTGTGGGAGGATCACCGTGGGGGGGAGAACAAAGGGGGATCTGGTGCAGGGGGGAATTTTGTAAGTACCCTTTATGGGTGACTATTTGCATTCCTTGGGTGTGCAAGGTTAATTCCCTGGATGGCGGGACTGTCATATGCTGAGAGAATGGAGCAGCTGGGCTTGTACACTCTGGAATTTAAAAGAATGAGAGGGGCTTATTGAAACATACAAGATTATTAAGGGTTTAGATACGCTAGAGGCAGGAAACATGTTCCCGATATTGGGGGAGTCCAGATCCAGGGGCCACTGTTTATGAATAAGGGGTAAGCCATTTAGAACGGAGATGAAGAGACACTTTTTCACACAGAGAGTTGTGAGTCTGTGGAATTCTCTGCCTCAGAGGGCAGTGGAGGCCATTTCTCTGGATACTTTCAAGAGAGAGCTAGATAGGGCTCTTAAAGATAGCGGAGTCAGTGGATATGGGGAGAAGGCAGGGATTGGGTACTGATTGGGGATGATCAGCCATGATCACATTGAATGGCGGTGAGGCTCGAAGGGCCGAATGGCCTACTCCTGCACCTATTGTCTATTGTCTATTGTCAAAGCATTTCACTGTTTGTGACTTTCCGCATGTGATAATAAAGTATTCAATTCAATTTAATTAAATGGTGTGTTATTCGTGGGATCTTACTTTGCTCACATTGATTGGTACTATTCCTGCTATATTCTGTAACACCATCTACACTTCAAACGGGAACATTGTGAGATTCTGAAAGACCCGACATAATCACAGTTCTTTCTTCATTCCATCGCGAGGTTTTAAGATACTTCTCAATGCTCCATTTCCTGGTTCATAAAGAATTAAATGATGGGAATTTCACATCTTTTTTACGATACTACAATGAATTTGTACATTAAGAAGCAACTTTATTCTACAAGCCATTAAATCATCTGTACATTATGTTCACCGATGCACTAAAAGGTTTCACGGAGGCGGAAAATGAGCTCAGCTGAACCATAGATACGTACAGTAGATAGATTTTATAAATGCCAAAGGGGACTAATTGAGAACTATGATTACACGGCAAATGTTGCTTAAATTAGTACACTGTAACGATTGTGTGAAAACCATCCCAGAATCACACACCTCCCTCCTCACCTCACCATAATCACTGCCATACCTATAATTCACACTTCTATCAACATCATTCTTCATTTCTCTGGTATTAAACTTTACCTTAGACTTTCGAGATACAGCATGGAAACAGACCCTTCAGCCCCCTGAGTCCGTGCCGCCCAGCGATCACCTCGTGCTCTAGCACCATCTTACACACTAGGGACAATTTACATGTTTGCAGAAGCCAATTAAGCTGCAAACCCGGACATCTTTGGAGTGTGGGAGGAAACCGGAGCACCCAGAGAAAACCCACGTGGCCACAGCTAGAACATACAAACTCCGTACAAACAGCACCCATGGTCAGGATCGAACGCGGGTGTCTGGCGCTGCCAGGCAGCGACTCTACCGCTGCGCCGCTACTATTTAGGTTAAAACCCGCACACATCTTGAATTTGACCATGCCGTATCTCCAACTCAACTAGTCCAATGAGCATAAGGCAGAATTAGGGAGCCGAGCAGAATAGTCATGCAAATGTCAGGTGAAATTGAATACTAGAAAGTGTGTTGAATAATGAGGGTTGACAAAGCGTAAAAAGAGACAACTTGGTATAAATTGAATAAAAGAGTCTGAAGAAGGGTCTCGACCTGAAACTTCGCCTATTTCCTTCGCTCCATAGATGCTGCCTCACCTGCTGAGTTTCTCCAGCATTTTTGTCTACCTTCAATTTGGTATAAATTACACAGTTGTAAAGAAACAGAAAGATCTGGGTCTAGGCACCTTGAAAGTGGCGGGGGATGCTGAGAGAGTGATATATAACAAATATGGGATCCTAAGATTCAGACATTGAGTCGAAGAATGCAAAAACAGAGTATTGTGTGTTTTAGTTAGCATGTGAACATTTAGAAAGGATACAGAAAATATTTACCCAAATGGCTTCAAAGATAAGGGATTTCAACGACAAGGTTTGAAAGAGGAAGCTGAGCTTACTATTCTGGGAACAAAGAAAGCTGAGGGGGGATTTGATAGCAGCGTACAAAATCATGAATGGTTTAAGGTAGTGTAAATAAAGGGAGGCAGATAGTCAAGGATTCAGGTCCTCAGATTTAAAATAGAATCGCAAAGAAATAAACCAGATATGAGGAATTTTTTTTAAAACATGATCTAGTTATGATCAATATTCATGTCCTATAACGGTGGTAGAGGCAGAATGCCTATAAAAAGGAATTGAAGTGACATTTGAGAATAAGTAATTGCCAGGCCATCGGAAACATACAAAGGGATGTAACTAATTTACTTGGACCTAGTACAAATCCAAAGGGCTGAATAGCCACTTCATTAGCTGTAACAATTCTACGATTCAATTACTTCATGATACCATCTCCAATAAAATAAATTCTGGAAAGCCCCTTTTTAATCAATTATATTAATATAACTAAATCACTAACCATTAAATTCTAAATGGAGAAGAGGTGGCGATTGTCTGGAAGTATAACTGGACCAACAGCTTAAATATTGTGACCATTCAGAGCACGGCTATCTTGTGGCAAGTGAAAGCAAAGTCCCATCTTCACTGAAGAAGGGTCTCGACCCGAAGCATCACCTGTTCCTTTACACCAGAGATGCTGCCTGACCCGCTGAGTTACTCCAGCTTTTTGCGTCTCCCATCTTCACACCAAGGTTATTCCCCATGTCTATCACGACAATCATTGCTAAGTGGGATGGATTCAGCACAGTTCGGGTAGCTTGAAGATAAACATGATGAGGCACTATGTACTATCAGCAACATCATACAGGCACTACACCACCTTGTGTTCCAGATGTTGGGGGAGTCCAGAACCAGGGGCCACAGTTTAAGAATAAGGTGGAGGCCATTTAGGACTGAGATGAGAAAAAACATTTTCACCCATAGAGTGGTGAATGTGTGGAATTCTCTGCCACAGAAGGCAGTGGAAGCCAATCACTGGATGTTTACAAGAGAGAGCTGGATATAGCTCATAGTGCTAACAGAATCAAGGGATATGGGGAGAAAGCAGGAGTGGGGTGCTGATTCTGGATGATCCGCCATGATCATATTGAATGGCGGTGCTGGTTCGAAGGGCCGAATGGCCTACTCTTGCACCTATTTTCTATGTTTCTATGTCAAACCTTATCGCATGCTATATCCCTCATTGTACCTTTACAACCGAGTCAGGAACCCAACCTTGATTAACTGAGGGACAGAAAGAGTGAAGAGTGTTCTTGGCCCAAAACGTCATCTATCCTTGATCTCCAGAGATGCTGCTTGATCTGCTGAGTTACTCCCACACTTTGTGTCCTTTTGCAAAAAAGTTCATGCCAGGGTGTTACACTGGGTGCATCTAAGATGTGGTGCGAATCCAGTGAGATGGCAAAGAATAGCATTCAAAAGACATTGTTAAGAGTTCCTACATGGTTGATCAGCCATGATCAGCCATGGTCATATTGAATGGCGTGGCTGGCTCGAAGGGCCGAATGGTCTACTCCTGCGTCTATTGTCTATTGTCTATTGTCTACAACCAACAGTTCGCATCGACCATCTAGTCCTGAATCAAGTTGGACAAATAAATAAAGTGACAGAAGATGGTGATTCCAGGAACATCTTGATCTTCAACCTCTGAGTCCTGAAAACAAAACTAAAGCAGAGAATCATGTTCAGCCAGAAACGTCGAGTTCATCTCAACTTCCTCTTGAGTTCCCCAGGATCACAAATGTTGTCTACAAGCAATTTGATACAGCACAGATACTCTGGAAAAACACCAGATAGTACAGTCCACAGCAAGGGCAATAGGATTGCATGATAGCCTGATAGGAGGGAGTGAGGGGGCGAGGGTAAACTTATCCAGCCAGAAGACATCTGAACAAGAGCTAACAACTGAGTTAACACCTCCTAACTATCAAAGTTTTCCATCACTTTGAATGTTTCTAAATATTCCTGACAGCCAGAAACATTACGCCTAAAGGAAAATTAATCAAGCTGACAGATTTTAATATAATTGTAAAAAACATTAGAAAACAATTTAAGAAACTAAACAATTAAAACTATTTTAATTCATTTTTCTTTAAAATCATTTAATGAACAGCAAGGACTTTAAATGAATTCCCTGGGCTAAAGCGCTGGGGAATTGCCACAATTTCACTCATGAAGAGACTAGTATCATTCGCAGTTGGAAAATCCCGTTTCCCTGTAAAATTGTTTTTTATTTTGCATCACCATCAATTCAATACGTAATTGAAGCTGTACAGAGACAAGATTAGATGCTTGCATCAAACTGTACGCTTGGATACAAGAACATTTGTATATATATATGTGTGTGTGTGTGTGTGTGTGTGTGTATATATATATATACACACACACACACATATCTATCTTCTATCTATCTATCTTTATACTATTAAAACTCTGTGTGTGTGTGTGTGTGGGTGTATGTCATATTCTTGACCTTTGATTCATTACTCCACCAAAACCACACGCAAAAACGCCGAGATTTTAACCATTTCGCTAACCAACAGCCCTGCACTTGGTCTAGTATATGTTTATATATATGTGTGTGTGTGTGTGTGTGTGTGTGTGTGTGTGTGTGTGTGTGTGTGTGTGTGTGTGTGTGTGTGTGTGTGTGTGTGTGTGTGTGTGTATTTATAAGCATGTGTGTGTGAAAGATGGAACTGAGGATGCTGGTTTACACCGAAGATTAACACAAAATTCTGGAGTAACTCAGTGTGTCAGGCTGCATCTCTGGAGAGAAGGAATAGGTGACGTTTCGGGTCGAGAAATTGGAGGCCAAGTTTTTGATAGTCATAAAAAAGTATGTCTTGATGCTTGAATAAAGTGTACTGATAATTGTAGGGGAAGCAGCATTTCAACTTCCTGCTGCTTGTTCATTTTAATGTTCTTGGCAGGACAAACCGTGCTGTTCACTGGCTGAATGAAACGGCAGAGCACTAGCACATGGCTCGCGCCAATCAAGATGCCCTTCACAGTGTGAAGCTACCATCAACCTCTTAATGTCAAGAGCACTGTAATTGGAGCAGTTACTGGCTATAGTGCAGGAAATGAACTACGGAAGCAGTAAATAAATGCAACATACGAGACAGTGACCATCAGGGTTAGTGAATACAATTTAGTTCTCGTACAGGAGGTTCTAGGTAGAAGAGATAACTTTCCAGCCTTAGTTAGAATAGACACTTTGGCATTAATTGACATAGTGCCGTACTCAGATTTTGGATCGCCCGTTCCAGTATGGATGCAGAGCCAAACTCTCTTCACTCAATTATGGACCTAACCACTATATACAGTAACATCTCTTTTAGTCACTATCCCACCTTGATTCAGCATGACCAGTGGCTGCTCAATATCCAAGCTCTGCTGGGGTAAACCAAACAACTGTTACATAAGTGTGTGTAGGAAGGAACTGCAGATGCTGGTTTACACCGAAGGTAGGCACAAGATGCTGGATTGGTTCCGCGGGACAGGCGGCATCTCTGGAGAAAAGGAATAGGTGACGTTTCGGGTTGAGACCCTTCTTCAGACTGAGGGTCAGGGGAGAGGGAATCTAGAGGTATGAAAAGGTACAAAGCAAATCAGAACCAGCACTTCTTCTTCTTCTTGCGTATGGCGTGTACAGCCTAAAGTTGTAGGACAACTTGTTCTATTTGATCTTATTTGATTGTGCACGCCAGGTTGATTGCATTCATTGAAACAGGACGTGCCATGTGAAGGTTGCAATCTCCCACCCCAGAACCAGCACTAATAACCCAGGAAAGGTGGAGCCCACAATGGTTGGCTGTGGAAGAGGTGTTAACGAAGGGATATGAACAGTGGAACTAGCAGGGTGACTAGGGTGGGAAGGGACCGAGAGAGAAGGAATGGGTTACTTGAAAATGGAGAAATCTCCAGAGATGCTGCCTGACCCGCTGAGTTAGTCCAGCGTTTGTGTCCGACTGTTACATAGAAACATAGAAAATAGGTGCAGGAGGAGGCCATTCGGCCCTTTGAGCCAGCACCGCCATTCATTGTGATCATGGCTGATCGTCCCCTATCAATAGCCCGTGCCTGCCTTCTCCCCATATCCCTTGACTCCACCAGCCCCTAGAGCTCTATCTAACTATCTCTTAAATCCATCCAGTGACTTGGCCTCCACTGCCCTCTGTGGCAGGGAATTCCATAAATTCACAACTCTCTGGGTGAAAAAGTTTTTTCTCACCTCAGTCTTAAATGACCTCCCCTTTATTCTAAGACTGTGGCCCTGAAGGTCTGCTTGCTACTAAGCGAGCTCAGACGCCATCACAACTGTGCACGCCAGTCTTTGTAAAGATTTACAGGATATTACAGCCTGTCAGCTATCTGTTAGGATAACGGCATTTGCCCTTATTGCGCTTGGTTGCAAGCCAGCCTGGATTCCTGAGATTGTTAATACAAATGGATATAGATGAAAGCAATCCAAAGCCATGCCTTCCAGACCGAGTGAATGAAGTGGCCCTCAATGCCATCAGCAGCCTCTCCTCCTGACAGCAGAGGTACTCCAGCAATAATGTTTCAACCAAAGGTCCAGCATTGCATCGAGGTACTCGTCTACAAAGGTGCAAGGAATGACATGAACAGAGGGAGAGGGGGAGGGGGAGGGGGAGGGAGAGGGAGAGGGAGAGGGAGAGGGAGAGAGGAGAGGGAGAAGGGGAGGGAGAGGAGAGAGGAGAGAGGGAGGGAGAGGGGGAGAGGGGGAGAGGGAGCAGGGAGAGGGAGAGAGGGAGAGGGAGAGGGAGAGGGAGAGGAAGACGGAGGGGAGAGAGGGAGAGGGAGGACGAGGGAGCACGGGCGGAGAGGGAGTAGGGAGAGGGAGAGCGGCTCGGAGAGGGAGAGGGGGGAGAGAGGGGAGAGGGGGGAGAGGGGGATGCGAGGGGGAAGGGGGCAGAGGGGGGAGGGGAGGCTGCAGAGAGGGTGGAGAGGCGGAAGAGGGGAGAGGGGAGAGGGGGAGAGGGGGAGAGGGGGGCGAGGGGGGAGAGGGGGGAGAGGGGGAGAGGGGGAGAGGGGAGGAGGGGGAGAGGGGGAGAGGAGGAGAGAGGGAGAGGGGGAGAGTGGGGAGATGGGGGGAAGGGAGGAGAGGGGAGAGGGGGAGAGGGGGAGAGGGGGAGAGGGGAGAGGGGGAAGGGGAGAGGGGAGAGGGAGAGGAGAGGGAGAGGGAGGAGGGAGAGGGGAGAGGAGAGGGAGAGAGGAGAGAGAGGGAGAGGGAAGAGAGAGAGAGAAGGGACCGGAGAGAGATTGACGGAGAGAGAGAGAGAGGACGAGAGAGAGGAGAGAGAGAGACAGAAGAGAGAGGAGAGAGGAGAGGAAGAAGCGAGAGAGAGAGATGAGAAGGGAGAGGACAGCGAGAGAGAGAGGACGTCAAGAGAGAGAGAGAGAGAGAGCAGCGAGGAGAGAGAGAGAGAGACGAGAGAGAGAGAGAGAGGAGAGAGGAGAGAGATGAGAGAGAGCGAGAGAGAAGATAGAGAGAATGATCGAGAGAGTAGAGAGAGAGAGAGAGAGAGAGAGAGAGAGAGAGAGAGAGAGAGAGGGGTAAGAAGCCCTTCGGCCCAATTTGGGATATCCCTCTAAACCAGTTCTATCCATGTAACTATCTCATTGCTACTTAAACGTTGCAATAGTCCCTGCCTCAACTACCTCTTCTGGCAGCTCGTATCATACACCCATCACCATTTGCGTGAAAAAGTTACCCCACAGATGCCTATAAAATCTTTCCCCCTTCACATTGAACCCATGCTCGCTGGTTCTCGATTTCCCCCCCCCCCCCCCGGGCAAGAGACTCTGTGCGTCGACCTGATCTATTCCTCTCATGATTTTGTACACCTCTATAAGATCACCCCTCATCCTCCTGCGCTCCAAGGGATAGATTCCCAGCCTGCACAACCTCTCCCTATTGCTCAGACCCTCTAGTCCTGGCAACATCCTTGTAAATGTTCTCTGCACCTCTTTCAGCTTAATAACATCTTTTCTATAACATGGTGCCCAGAACTGAACACAATACTCTAAATGCGGCCACACCAATGTCTTATATAACTGCAACATGCCCTCAAAACTCAATACTCTGACTGATGAATATGTATATATATATATATATATTTAGTTTTAGTTTAAGTTCGAGATCCAGCATGGAAACAGGCCCTTCGGCCCACTGAGTCTGCACCGACCAACACTATCCTACACACACGAGGGACAATTTACAATGACACCAATTAACCTACAAACCTGTACGTATTCTAGTGTGGGAGGAAACCGGAGATCCCGGAGAAAACCTACGCAGGTCACGGGGAGAACATACAAACTCCGCACAGACAAGGGCGCAGTAGTCATGATCGAACCCGGGACTCTGGCGCTAGAACGGATCAACTCTAGCACTATGCCCCAGAGTTGGGAGTTAAAATCTATTATCACCGTACAAAGGTGCAGCTGAATTAACATTTGTTCATTTACAGGGATCATTACGGAGGAGCTCTAGGTCAGGCACAAATATGCCAGACCTGGTAGGGTCAGGAGATGTTCTTCCCTGAAGGATACTAATGAACCAGATGGGATTTTCTAACAATCTGTTAGATTCATGGTCACAGGTACTAAAATAGCTTTATTTAATTAACTGAATACAAATCCCTTGGCTGCTACGATGGGATTTGAACTCACGACAGTAGTTTTAGAAGAATGATCTACTCAGTGTTTTTAGAAGAACGATTTAACCAAAGTTATAGAGTGATACAGAGTGGAACCAGACCCTTCGGCCCAACTTGCCCACACCGGCCAACATGTCCCATGTACACTAGTCCCACCTGCCCGCATTTGTCCATATCCCTTCAAACCTGTCCTATCCATGTACCTGTCTAACTGCATCTTAAATGCTGGGATAGTCCCAGCCTCAACTGCCTCCTCTGGCAGCTCGTTCCTTATGCCCACCAACCGTTGTATGTAAAGGTTACCCCTCAGATTCATATTAAAAAAATTCCCCTTCACCTTAAACTTGGCAACTCCAGTTTATTCCCATCTTCAATTGATATAATTGTCCATGGAATGTGAATTTCACCGACTGATCCAGAGCTGACCAGATCAAGCACACCAGTGAGTCTTGACCCTGATGCAGGTCAGACTGGGTGATGACTGCAATTTACAGCGCCAGAGACCCGGGTTCAATCCTGTGTACGGGCGCTGTCTGTACACAGGATTGCCCTAAAGGAGATTGTAAACAAATATAGAGGCAAAAACTCTTCAATCCTTATGTGCTTTATTGATGCTTCCAAAGCCTTTGACCGTGTTAATCACAGAAAGCTGTTTGGTAAAATGAGTCAAAGAGGGGTGCCTGAATATATTGTTAGAATTCTGGCCTACTGGTATGCCCACCAGACTATGCAAATAAAATGGGGCAATAGGGTCTCAGCCCCATTTGGGGTTAGCAATGGTGTTAGACAAGGGGGAATTTTGTCCCCAGTCCTTTTTAATCTATATATTGATGATCTGTCTAAACAATTGAAAGCCTGTAACACTGGATGCGTGATTGGTAATATTTTAGTGAACCATATTATGTATGCAGATGATCTTGTGGTCTTTAGTCCATCTAACGCTGGTCTCCAGCAGCTCCTTACTATATGTTCTGTGTATGGTGTGGAACATGACATTAAATATAATGCTAGTAAGAGTGCTGTTATGGTCTGTAGAACCAAAGAGGATAAATGCCTAAAATATCCTGTTTTTAAATTGTCTGACAACAATCTTAGTGTCTGTAATAAGATAAAATATCTAGGGCATATTATTACAGAACAAATGACAGATGATGAGGATATTTATAGGCAACGACGCATGCTGTATGTACAGGCGAATATCCTCTTGCGTAAATTTGGTGCGTGTGCAGATGTGGTGAAGATGTCGCTATTTAGAGCATACTGCACACCACTCTACACTGCGCACCTGTGGTCGAACTATTTAAAGACAAGTATGCAGAGACTAAAGGTGGCATATAACGATGCCATGAGAACACTGCTAAGGCAACCTAGATGGTGTAGTGCCAGTAATATGTTTGTGGCTGCAGGAGTCAGTACTTTAGAAGCTATCCTAAGACACCACATGTATAAATTCATTTGCAGGATAAATGACTCTTGACAAACATAAGGGTTAGCACTACACGCTACGAATCCCAGCTGTGGAGACACTGGTATCGTTGTCTCGTTGTAGGACATTGATCATCTTTTAATCTGGATTTTTAACTTAAGTATTGTGGGTTTTTGTTAAATATAAATTATGATGTTTTTATGTGATATACCATGATTTTATATATATTTATGATATTTGATATGCAATGCATTTTTAATGTAATGTTGCCCCTTGTCTGGACCTTGAGTCCGTAATAAAGTTTATTATTTATTATTATTATTATTATTATTATGTAAGGAGTTTGTACGTTCTCTCCGTGACCTGCGTGGGTTTTCTCCGGGTGCTCCGGTTTCCTCCCACACTCCAAACACATACAAGTTTGTGGGTTTATTGGCTTGGTATAATTACAAATTGCCCCTCGTGTGTGTAGGATAGTGTGAGTGTGCGGGGATCGCTGGTCGGTACAGACTCGGTGGGCTGAAGGGCCTGTTTCCGTGCTGTATCTCGAAACTAAAACTAAACTTTAAAAAGTGCATAAGTGACCCTTGGCGACACACAGATTCAGCGGTTGCCATCGTTTTTTTTAAGCAGGATAGGGAAGGAGGAGGGGAAGAGAAAACAAATGTCCAAGATGTCGGGAACAAATGCAGCACCACCTGGCCCCAATAAAAAGCCAGAGTCAAACAGGCAGCGGTCAAAGAGGTGATACAAAATGCTGGAGTAACTCAGTGGGTCAGGCAGCATCTCTGGAGAAAAGGAATAGTTGATGTTTCAAGTTCAATCCCTTCTCAGACACTCAGTCCCTTCCTCAGACTCCTCAGTCAAAGAGTAGATTGTGCCGCCCCCCCCCCCCCCCATCCCAATGTGGGCTGATCAATAACAAACACCCTTTACAAGTCTGAAACCACGGCCATCTCCAACAAAAGGAAGTCTAATTGCCCCCTCTTCACCTTCAACCAAATTAGCATTACCAAATTCCATTATCGTTCTGTATACAGATTGCCATTGACCAGAAATGTATCTGGAAACAAAAACTGTGCTTAAAAGAAGAACAGGGGCTGGGTGTGTTGGAAGGGACTGCAGATGCCGGTGTACAACGACATATATGAAGACATGCCTGTTTGTCAGCAAATTGGCCCTAATGTGCAGGGAGTGGGTGAGAAAGTGGGATGGCATAGAATTAGTGTGAATGGGTTGTCGTGGACTCAAATGGGCTGAATGGCCTGCTTCTCTTAATCCCTAAAACCTTCAAGGTTAGTCAACATCAGTGGAAACATCTGCTGCATTGTCTAAATTAACCCTCACGATGTTCGGGAATAGCATGGTGTTCCTCATCACAAAGACATTGGGCGTCTTAGCTCTGGAGTCTAGGATCATGCATCTTCCCCATGCAGTACAAACTCGTTTATTTTAAAGAAATTCTCTGTCCCTGCTTCTCATGAGGATGAAGGCAAACAAGATAACCCTGGGGATATCTGTTTGCCTGGTTCAGATATTTTCCAATGTGCAGTAAAAGCAAATATATTTATATTTATATATATATATACAGAAGTCAAGTCTCTCCGGGCATTCAAAGGAACATTACCAAACAAAGTCTGACATATTTGTCAAAGACGTGGGTTAGAAGGAGAAAAGAGAAGGCGAGTGTCTAGGGGAAGGAATACGTTTTGGACCCTGTAGCTGAAGGCACAACTGGGAAGGAATAGAGGGATCATCTTCTTGTCGAGTCCACACACAAGATTAGAAGTTGTTCAGGCAGAGCTGAACACATTTCTCGGCATCTGCACACAATGGTGTCTGTCTTGCGCTTCTTGTGCTTCTTGTGCGTGGTGGTGGAAAGATTGGTGGAAACAGGGGCCGTGACGTGAACGCTCTTCCCTTGACCCCAATGGAGGGATGAAATTCAGGGATGTACAAACTGCTGAATTTGAGCAAGGAAAGCTCGAGTTGCAGAGCTGCAGGAGATTACATAGGTAGGAAGAGCTGAGTCGTAGAAAGATTTCAATACGATATTAAAAGGAATCACTTAGTCAGGAGCTAACGTCTGTCAGCAAGTCCGGAGATGATGAGCGGATGAAATTTGGCATTGTTTAGAACAAGGGGATTGACTTCCAAAATTGCAGCAAACCTTTGACAGGGTCCCCGTAGCTAGATGTGGCATTGCTGCAAGAGATGTCAGCCGTGTTTATGTCAGTCGCAGCATTTTAGTTTAGTGTAGAGATACAGCGCGGAAACAGGCCCTTCGGCCCACTCAGTCCGTGCCAACCAGTGATCCCAGCGCACTAACACACACACACACTACCTATCCTACCTACACACTATCTACATCTATCCTTCACACACTCGGGAGAAATGACAATTTTTTTTACAGTGGCCAATTATCCTAGAACCTTCGCTCCATATTTCCTTCGCTCCATAGATGCTGCTGCACCCGCTGAGTTTCCCCAGCAATTTTGTGTACCTTCCTATCCTAGAACCTGTACGTCTTTGGAATGTGGGAGGAAGCCGGATCATCCGGAGAAAACCCAAGCAGGTCACGGGGAGAACGTACAAACTCCGTCCATGGTCGGGATCGAACCCAGGTCACTGGGTTATCCACTGGACATATCCCGGGGAAAAGCTTCCAGACTGCAGACTTAGCAATGCTTCCCTCGTTCTCAACGTATAATATATTGAAAGGATGTGTACTTGAGCACAAAGCCTCACATTAACGCTGTAGGAAGCAGCACTTCAGGAGTTCAGCCGCTGAGCTGCGCGGCGTTTCCATGGTTGCGGCTTCGGTAAACTGTGCAGCTTGATTGCACAGATGTGATGAGTGATTTCCTCGTGGGTCAATGTCGGCGCTTGCAGTCGGGTTGTGTGCAGCCTCTGCAAGGGCCCGTGCTCAAATAGGAATCTAGCGAGGTGCAACTCCTCAGCTTTGTAGCTACAGCAGGTAGATACACTTCTGCAGTCAACACCATCTAATGCACCAGGTGATCCAGCTGACACTGTCTTCCAAAGATGACCACTTATTTTCTCAGGCTGGATGTAGTTAAGATTTAGTTTTTAGAGATACAGCTTGGAAGCAGGCCCTTCGGCCCGACGAGTCCGCGTGGACCGACGGTCCCCATACACTAGTTCTAGCCTACACACTGGGAGCAGTTTTATAGAAGCCAATTAACCCACACACCTGGGATGTGGGAGGAAACCGGAACACCCGGAGAAGAGCCAGGCGGTCACAGGGAGAATGTGGAAACTCCGTACAGACTGCACTTCAGTGTGAGCTTCTGCCAGGTCTTGCATGTCAATTGTGGAGAGCCATGTCTGAATATTGTCTCAATAACATACATGTACATGCAAGTTTCTCACATGGCATGAGCCTAGGTTAGAGTAAAAAATGAATCGGGGGGGGGAGGGGGGCATTCAAAGTATGAATAACAGGCGGTATATGCCCTGGCTTTGGGTAACTAAATCATTTTTCACTTCCATAGAAGTTTTATTTTCTATACTTTCCAGAAATATTTATTACTAATAATTCAAATGTTTAACATTGCAAGGCCTTTGTCCCCCATGGGTTTGCTGCTTCATTATCTCCTCTAGCTAGCAAATAAGTTCGAGAAACAAGGGACAGCAGATGCTGGTTTACAAATGAAAATACAAAGTTGCTGGGGAAACTCAGCAGGCCAGGCAGCATCTCAGGACAAAATGGATATGCGATGTTTCGGGTCTGGGACCCTTCTTCAAGTTGGTGGTGGTTGGCCAAGGAAAGCTGGAGAGAGGTGGAGGGGATAAAGCCTGGCACGTGATAGGTTTGTACAGATGATGGAGATTGTGATTGGCAAAAGGGTGGATGTGGGTGAGAGAGGAAAAGGTGACAAAAAGGGTGTAAGCTGAAGAGAGACGAGGAGTAAATGTGAAGCCAGAGGAAGGGATGTAGGTGGAAGGAGCTGGGTTGGGAGTGGAAAGAGTGGGAGTGTGAGAAATGGGTGTGCATTTAGGGAGAGCAACAGGGAAGAGGGGGTGGGGGGGAGGGGTGGTTACCTAACATTGGAGAATTGAATGTTCATACCATTGGGTTGTATGCTAACCCAGGTGGAATATGAGGTGCTTTTCCTCCAGTTTGCATGGACGAGAATGAGCTATGTCAATTTACAGAGCACACACAGTGAGATGCAAAAGCCATCTGATATCCCAGCATGTGGGTAAGTCAATGCATAAGCAGCATCTGCATTCCCACATTTGGTAAACTATTAAAAGAGACATATATTTTTTAAGTGAAACTATAATTTTGAATTTTAATTTTGGCTGTATGATTAGCTTGCTGGGGTGTGGATAGATACATTAGGCTATGAAGAATGCTTTATTTTGTGTGCACTGCAGTCAATGGGTTGAGAGCGATGACTTTGAGAGACATGTATTGCTCAACTTGGTATTGCCTGGAGATGCAGCTTTCTCATGTGCCCTCTGGTATTCTGGTTGCAAGAAAAACTGGTCTATTTCACTTGGGCAGCTTACAACCCAGCGGTATGATTTTTGATTTCACTAACTTCAAGTAAACCTTGCATCCCCTCTTTCTCCGTCTTCCCCCACCCCAGTCTTCGTACTAGTTTCACTCCTGTTGAGTTTCACTGTTTGTGTAACTCGTTATCACCTTCCCCACAGCCAACAATAGACCATTGTGGGCTCCACCTTTCCTTGGTCACCGTTGCTTTTTGTATAGAAACATAGAAACATAGAAAATAGGTGCAGGAGTAGTCCATTCATCCCTTCGAGCCTGCACCGCCATTCAATATGATCATGGCTGATCATCCAACTCAGTATCCTGTACCTGCTTTCTCTCCATACCCCCTGATCCCTTTAGCCACAAGGGCCACATCTAACTCCCTCTTAAATATAGCCAATGAACTGGCCTCGACTACATTCTGTGGCAGAGAATTCCAGAGATTCACCACTCTCTGTGTAAAAAATGTTTTTCTCATCTCAGTCCTAAAAGATTTCCCCTTTATCCTTAAACTGTGACCCCTTGTTCTGGACTTCCCCAACATCGGGAACAATCTTCCTGCATATATCTTTCATTCATTTGTTCTATGTACCTTCTATAGCTCTCGTTTCCCTCTCCTCTGACTCTCAGTCCAAAGAAGAGTCTCGACACCTATTCTCTCCTTCTCTCCAGTGATGCTGCCTGACCCGCTGAGTTATTTTAGCTTTTTGTGTCAATCTTCATACTCTCCCTTCTTCATTTCTAAAGCCGCACGTTCACCCCTCTGGCATCCCTGAAGCACAAGTTCAGGTTTAGTTTAGTTTTAGAGATACAGCGCGGAAACAGGCCCTTCGGCCCACCGGGTCCGCGCCGACCAGCGATTCCTGCACATTAACTCCATCCTAGGGACAATTTTTACATTTACCAATTAACCTGCAAACCTGCACGTCTCTGGCGTGTGGTAGAAAACCAAAGATCTCAGAGAACGAGGTCAAGGGGAGAACGCAGGTCACGGGGAGAACGTACAGCACCCGTAGTCGGGATCGAATCCGGGTCTCCGGCGCTGTATTCGCTGTAAGGCAGCAACTCTACCGCTGCGCCACCTTGACCGCCCTAATGAGTGCTGATGTTCCATTTATCAGCCAAAATGTTCAAGCTCAGAAGATTATTTATTAGTTAAAAATCTCATTCCATAAATTATCTGCTGTGGAATGCCATAATACCCTCCTACTCATTGTGTAACGATCCCAGCAAGGCCTCTAACCAAGGCCAAGAATTGCCATGAATACATAATTGGTGTTAACCTCATTCTTGTGTGCAGCATTTACAACGCCTACTGATATCAGCTTCAGAAAATTAGGCATGTTATCATGAACTACTTTAGTTTAGTTTAGTTCATTAGTTTAGAGATACAGAATGGAAACAGGCCCTTCGGCCCACTGAGTCTATGCCGACAAGCGAATACCCGTACACCAGTACTATCCTACACACTAGGGACAATTTTCAGAAGCCGATTTAGTTTCGTTTATGTTTAGTGAGAGCAGATACAGCACAGAAACTGGCCCTTCGGCCCACCGGGTCTGTACACTAACATTATCCTACCCACGCTAGGGACAATTTATAATTTCACCAAGCCAATTAACCTACAAATCTGTACGTCTTTGGAATGTGGCTGGAACACCTGGAGAAAATCCACGCAAGTTACGGGTAGAACACACAGACTCCGTACAGACAGCACCCGTAGTCAGGATCGAACCTGGGTCTCTGGCGTTAGGAGGCAGCAACTCTACCGCTGCGCCACTTTGCCGCCCATAAGTATTTCAGTAAAATTTTCATCCACATTTTATCTAAATTAGATCTTTCAATACGAAAAAGTTTCATCCAAATTATATCTAAATTGGATCTTTCAATTAGAAAAAAAAAACTATTTTTCGGACTCGTTTGCTGTGCGTGAATAATTCAATCAAACGGAAAAATCTGAGGTGTTAAATTTAACCTTTTGCTTTTCTTCTCCTCCCCTCACTCCCAACACCCTTGGGATTGAGGATGCCTTGCATCCAACTCAACTCCTGAAGGTCACCAAGTTACTGTCACGTCATTGTGGGACTCGCAGGCTGTGCCAAGGATGGGGCATGAAATGTGTGGCAGAAAGGGCCTGGTGAAAGGTGAAAAGGCTGGATAGAGTGGATGCAGAGAGGATGTTCCCACTAGTGAGACAGTCTAGGACCAGAGGGTTCAACCACAAAATAAAAGGACGTCTCTTCAAAATGGAGATGAGGAGGAATTTCTTTAGTCAGATGGTGGTGGATCTGTGGAATTCATTGCCACAGACGGCGGTGGAGGCCAAGTCATTGGGTATTATTAAGGCGGAGATTGACAGATTCTTGATTAGTACGGGTGTCAAGGGTTACGGGGCGAAGGCAGGAGGATGGGGTTGAGAGGGAAAGGTACATCAGCCGTGGTTGAGTGGATGAGTAGATCGATGGGCCGAATGACCTTATTCTGCTCCTATGTCTCATGAACTTATGAAAGGGGAGGGGGTTGGTTTTGGAGTTGGTGTATCTCTGCCATCATGTTGTTGGTGCTCTTCTTCACGAAGAGGATGATCCTATGGATGTGTTCAAATGAAACCAGAACACTTTCTGAGGCTCAGACCTACTAGTGCTACCACAACCAATGCCTCTAAGAATTAGATTAGGCACTCAGTTGTGGGAATAAAGAACACAAAATGTTTGGAGGATCAGGCAGCATCTGTGGAGGGAATAAACAGGTGACATTTCCGTTTGGGCCCCTTCTTCAGACTGGTTGCAGAAGGTGCGGGAAGCTGGAAAAGAAAGATGGGACGGGAAAAGCCAGGCAAGTGCGTCTGCCTTCCGCAAAGACCGCTCCCTCCGTAACTCCCTTGTCAATTCTTCCCTTTCCTCCCGTACTACCCCCTCCCCGGGCACTTTCCCTTGCAACCGCAAGACATGCTCCACTTGTCGCTTTACCTCCCCCCTCGACTCCGTTCAAGGACCCAAGCAGTCGTTCCAGGTGCGACAGAGGTTCACCTGCATCTCCTCCAACCTCATCTATTGCATCCGCTGCTCTAGATGTCAGCTGATCTACATTGGTGAGACCAAGCGGAGGCTTGGCGATCGTTTCGCCGAACACCTCCGCACGGTCCGCATTAACCAACCTGACCTCCCGGTGGCTCAGCACTTCAACTCCCCCTCCCATTCCGTATCCGACCTCTCTGTCCTGGGTCTCTTCCATGGCCAGAGCGAGCACCACCGGAAATTGGAGGAACAGCACCTCATATTCCGCTTGGGGAGTCTGCATCCTGGGGGGGCATGAACATTGAATTCTCCCAATTTTGTTAGCCCTTGCTGTCTCCTCCCCTTCCTCAGCCCTCGGGCTCCTTCTTCTCCTATTTCCTTTCTTCTCCCCCCCACCCCCCATCTGTCTGAAGAAGGGTTTTGGCCCGAAACTTTGCCTATTTCCTTCGCTCCATAGATGCTCCTGCACCCGCTGAGTTTCTCCAGCATTTTTGTGTACCAAGTGATAGGTGAAGATGGACACAAAGTGCTGGAGTAACTCAGCGAGTCAGCCAGCATCTCTGGAGAAAACGAATGGGTTACATTTCTTTCAGATTGAAGAAGAGTCCTGACCCAAAACGTTAGTCTGCAGAAGGGTCCCAACCTGAACCATCGGTCTGAAGAAGGGTCCCGTTTCGAAACGTCACCATCCCTTTCCTCCAGAGATGTTGCCTGACCCGCTGACTTACGCCAGCACTTTTATCAATTTTTGCTACAAACCAGCATCTGCAGTTCCTTGTTTCTACAAGTGATAGGTGAATACAAGTGAGGGATGTTTGTTCAGCAGATGGGTGGAGTAAATGGCAAAATTGTGTTTGTGGGCATATTCTGGTTTGGAGCAATATTGATCCATTGTTAAATAATCTTTGGACTGGGTACTTTCAACCTGTGAGTATCATTCATTCCCTGTATAACATCCCCAACTAGCTCATTAGATCTGACAATCCATCTATATATTAGTGAGTGGGAAGGAACTGCAGATGCTGGTTTACACCAACACAAAATGCTGGAGTAACTCAGCAGAAGAGGCAACATCCCTGGGGAAAAGGAATGGGTGACGTTTCGGCCTGATGAAGGGTCTCTCCCCAAAATGTCACCCCATTCCTACTCTCCAGAGGTGCTGCCCGTCCCGCTGAGTTACTCCAGCACTTTGCTTCTATCTATATATTAGATTGGAATGTCATTATTCCATTGAAGCAGCCAAATAATTTCAAAGTCTTTCTTTAAAATTTTGATGTACAATACCCATTCATTAATCATTCAGTGAATTGGGAAATTATAAAATTGATATGCCACAGGAGGAGGTCATCTGGTCCAGTGAATCTATTCCTGTTCCCAGCAGAGTGATCACAGCAGTTTATGAGTCTGTTCTTTTCCCAGAAGCTATCCAATTTCCTTTGGAAGACATTAATTAATTTTGTTTCCACCGCTGCTAGAGATGATGAATTCTAGATCATAACAGCTCGCTGAAAACCAAAACACATTTTCACCATGTCCATCTAAGGATTTTTTTTGTAAATCAAAACTTTAAATCTTCTTTCCTTGTCCTTGATCCATCTGCCAATGTCAACAGCATCTCTCTATTTATCCAATCTAAACCAGCCAGAATCACGTTCACGTCATAGAATTAGGCCATTCGGCCCATCGAGTCCACTCCACCATTCAATCATGGCTGATCTCTGCCTCCTAATTCAATTTTCCTGCCTTCTCCCCGTAACCCTTGACACCTGTTCTAATCAAGAATTTTTCTATCTCTGCCTTAAAAATATCCACAGCCCTCTGTGTCAATGAGTTCCACAGATTAACTACCCTCTGACTAAAGAAGTTCCTCCTCACTTCCTTTCTGAAAGAGTGCCCTTTAATTCTGATGCTATGACCTCTGGTCCTCGACTCTCTCACCAGTGGAAGCATCCTTTCCACATTCACTCTATCTCTGCCTTTCATTATTCTCAACCTTCTAAACTCCAGCGAGTACAGGCCCAATGCTGCCAAACGCTAATCACATGCTAACCCACTCATTCCTGGAATCATTCTAGTAAGCCTCCTCTGGACCCTCTCCAGAGCCAGCACATCCTTCCTCAGATATGGGACCCAAATTTGCTCACGGTACTCTAAATACTGCCTGACCAGCGCCTTATAGAGCCTCAGAATTACATCATTGTTTTTGTATTCCAGTCCTCTTGATATAAATGCTAGCAAGCTTGTAAATCTCCTCTCAATTATCTGTTTCTCAGGAGAACAACCCTTTCTTGTCCTGCCCAATCTCATAATAGAAATCCCCCATCATGGAAACATTACAGTTAACCTTTGAGTCCTCTTTAGGACCATTATTTTTTTCCCGAAGTTAGGTGATAAGAATTGGGCACAATATCAGAATTATGACCTATTTTAGTTTTCCTGGGGGTGGAAAATTGCAACCTTCACGTGGTCCGCCCTGTTTCGATGAATGCAATCAACCTGGCGTGCACAATCAAATAAGATCAAATAGGACAAGTTGTCCTACAACTTTAGGCTGTGCACGCCATACGCAAGAAGAAGAAGAAGAAGAAGTTTTCCAGGAACATTCATATCCATCTTGAGTTGGCTTTACTGATTGTAAAGGTAAACAGCATCTTCCTATGAACTACTCATAGGTCATAGAAACATAGAAAATAGGTGCAGGAGTAGGCCATTCGGCCCTTTGAGCCTGCACCGCCATTCAATATGATCATGGCTGATCATCCAACTCAGTATCCTGTACCTGCCTTCTCTCCATACCCCCTGATCCTTTTAGCCACAAGGGCCACATCTAACTCCCTCTTAAATATAGAAGTAGGGCCTTCAGCCCACAAAATATGCTCTGACCATGTATCTACATTAATCCCATTTCACTCTCCCCACATCCCCATCAACTTCCCTCAGATTTTTCCAGTCACTTGTATACCAGTTTCTTTAAGTTTAGTTTTCGAGACACAGCACAGAAACAGGCCCGTCAGCCCACGGAGTCTGCGCTGACCAGCGATCCCCGTACACTAGCACCATGTATCCTACACACTATTGCCAATTCACAATTTTTACCGGAGCCAATTAACCCACAGACCTGCACGTCTTTGGAATGTGGGAGGAAAACGGAGCTCCCGGAGAAAACCCACACGGTCACGGGGAGACTCCGTAGAGACAGCACCCGGAGTCAGGATCAAACCCGGGTCTCTGGCGCTGTAAGGCAGCAACTCTACCACTGTGTGACGGTGCCACCCTAACTTACACAGGGCCACTGATCTACCAACAAATATGTATTTGGAATGTGGAAGGAAATGAAAGGAGCTGGAAGAAAACTATGCAGCCACAGGGAGAACATGCACACAGACAGCATCTGAAGTCAGGATAGAGCCTAAGTGGCTGATGTTGTGGGGCAACAGCTGTGCCAGTGCTCACCTCAATCAGGCTTGTGATAACTCAAAAAGAGGAGAAAGCAACTTGGAACCTCGTCTGCTGTATCCGTTGTTCAAGATGTGGACTCATACATCGGCGAGACCAAAGGTAGACTGGGCGATCCTTTTGCTGAACACCTTTGCTCAGTCCGCCTGAACCTACCTGATCTCCCGGTTGCTAAACACTTTAATTCCCCTTCCCATTCCCACACACTGAACTTCCTGTCCTAGGTCTCCTCCATGGTCAGACTGAGGCAAAACGCAAATTGGAGGAATAGCATCTCATTTTTTGGTTGGGCCCAGTGATATGAATCTCATTGAAGGGCTGGGACCCAAAACTTCACCCATTCCTCATCTCCAGAGATGCTGCCTGTCCCGCTAAGTTACTCCAACTTTTTGTGTCTATCTGTAGAAGTTTCGAGCCCTTCCTCGGCCACCACTCTGTCTGTCAACCTAAAAACATTTAAAAAGACATCAAGTGCTGGAGCAATGGCTTAGAAACCATACCAATACCTCTACTTCCTCTGAGGGCTGAGGAAGTTCGGCATGTCCCCAACAACTCTCACCAACTTCTACAGATGCGCCCTAGAAAGCGTTTTATCGGGATGCATCACAGAGTGGTTTGGAACAGCTCCATCCAAGACGGCAAGAAATTGCAGCAAATTGTGGACGCAGCCCAGACCATCAAAAACCAACCTCAATTTAATTGACTCCATTTACACTTCATGCTATCTTGGCAAGGCCACCAGCATAAGCAAAGATGAGCCTCACCCCATTCACTCTCTTTTCTCCCCTCTCCCATCAGGCAAGTGGTACAGTATTGTGAAAATGTACACCTCCAGATTCAGGGACAGTTTCTCCCCAGCTGTTATCTGAACAGTCAACTGAACCATTCTACCAACAACTAGAGAGCGGTTCTGACCTACTATCTACCTCATTGGAGACCCTCGGACTATCTCTAATCAAACTTTACTGGACTTTATCTTACGCTAAACACTATTCCCTTTATCATGTATCTGTGCATTGTAGATGGCTCGATTATAATCATGTATTGTCTTCCGCTGAATGATTAGCACGCAACAAAAAGCTTTTCACTGTACCTCGGTACATGTGGCAATAAACTAAATTAAACTAAACTAACTCAGCAGATCAGGCACAATCTCTGGAGAACATGGATAGATGACCTTTCATGTTGAGGCCCATCTTCAGACTGTAAAATACTTACTAAGCAAATCTAGAGCTAAAACCTTTTGCATAGAGCAGCTGTTACAAAAGAATTAATCTATTCTTCATTATCCAAGTACCTCCATTTACTTCACTGATGCCCATCTGTGTGATAACAGGAGGTACACAAAATTGCTGGAGGAACTCAGCGGGTGCAGCAGCATCTATGGAGCGAAGGAAATAGGCGACGTTTTGGGCCGAAACCCTAACAGGACCGCTCAGCACAATTCTGTTAAAGTACGTGGCTCAACACCTATTATTACAACAAATAGGGCATTTTCAAGCACAATTTATTTTGGTAGAAGTGAAGAAAGAACAAATTATCTTGCCTATTTTTTCATCTTCTTGAACCATCCTCCTCTCCTCATGTAGTGCCCGCATCCATCTTTGCTTTTCCTCCGGCTTCTTCACACAGAATAAGTGCACTTCCTCTGTCTCCTTGTTCTTTAGTTTGAAGGCATTCTTGGCATTAACATTAAATTCATCATCTCTTCCATCACCGACGTCTTTCATTTCATACTTGTTCATGTCCATTCTGCATTTGTAGTAAAGAATGTCCCGTCGTATCAAATCCTTGAGGAAAGAAATTCAGAAGCAGGTTTTAGAACAGAAACATACCACACTGCTGGAAAAACCATGGGAACCATGGTCTCTATTGTAAATGGTTCAGTAACCATTTGGTTCATTACTACTGATATTTTGTGTATACAATACACAGCATCATATCATGCAATGTAGACATTGATGGGATTCCTTGCAAGATGTCTGGTAACACCAAATGTTTTGCTTTTCCTTGTAATTGAAGTGACGAATCAAACATTGAGTATAGAAATTGGAAGGTCATGTTGCAGTTATTTCAGACGTTGATGAGGCCACATTTATGGCATTGTGTTCAGCTGTGGTCACCATTTTATAGGCAAGATATTGTCAAGCTGGAAAGGGTGCAGAGAAGATTTACAAGGATGTTCCCAGGACTCAAGGGCCCGAGCTGTAGGAGAGGTTGAGCAGGCTACGACTTTATTCCTTGAAGCGCAGGAGGATGAGGGGTGATCTTGTAGAGGTGTACAAAGTCATGAGAAGAATAGATTAGGTAAATGTACAGAGTCCTTAGCCCAGAGTAGCGGAAATCAAGAACCATGGGACATACGTTTAAGGTGCGGGGGAAAAGATTTAATAGGAATCCGAGGGGTAACTTTTTTACACAAAGTGTGGTGGGTATGTGGAATGAGCTGCCGGAGGAGGTAGTTGAGGCAGGTACTGTCCCAACATGTAAGAAACATTTAGACAGGTAGTTTTAGAGGGATATGGGCCAAATGCAGTCAGGTGCGGCAAGTGGAGATGGGGCATGTTGGTCGGCATGGGCAAGTTAGCTCCAAGGGGCTGTTTCCGCGCTGTATGACTCTATGACCATGACTCTATGACTCTATAACATACAACGCAACCTACAGGAATACAGTAGTGATGTTTCCATGTCCCTCTATATGTCATCCAGAAATCTGGACCAATACATTGACAGATGATACATAAGCTTGAAACTATGCACCACTAGACTCAGGAACAGCTTCTTCCCCTCTGTGATCAGACTTCTGAATGGTCCGTCCATAAGCCTAGGGTTCAGTTCTGATCCTCCAACCTACCTTATTGCAGACATTGAACATTTTCTCTGGAACTGTTATGCTACAATCTATTCTGCAGTCTGGTATCTTTCCCTTTACTCTACCTTTTGTACTTACGTTTGATTTGATCGTATTCATCAGTGGTATTTTATTTGATTTGATTGGATAGAACACAAATAAGAGCTTTTCGCTGTACCTCAGTACACATGTGACAATAATGAACATTAGCCTATATTAGCAAAGATATGCTCAAATCCAATAATGGAAGGTTAAGAGTTTGCAAACACAAAATGCTGGAGTAACTCAGTTGGGTCAGGCAGCATCTCTGGTGAATATGAATAGGTGACATTTCGGGCCGGGGCCCTTCTTCAGACAAGAATTAAAAAGTCCATAAGACACAAGAGCTGAATGAGGCCAATCGGCCCATCAAGTCTGTTCTGTCATTCGATGATGGCTGATCTATTTTTAACCCTCTTAACCCCATTCTCCTGCCTTCTCCCAGTAACCTTCGGCTCCCTTACTAATCAAGAACCTCTCAATCTCTATTTAGTTTTCGTTATGTTTAGTTTAGAGATACAGTGTGGAAACAGGCCCATCGGCCAACAGAGCCCGCGCCGACCAACAATCACCTCGTACATTAGCACTATCCTACACACTAGGGAGAATTTACAGAGGCCCATTAACCCTACAAACTTGTACGTCTTTGGGATGTGGAGGAAACCGGAGCACCCAGAGAAAGCCCACATGGTCACAGGGAGAAATTACAAACTCTGTACAGACAGCACCCATAGCCAGAATCGATCGAGGGTCTCTTGCACTGTAATGCCCCTGTCCCACTTAGGAAACCTGAACGAAAACCTCTGGAGACTTTGCGCCCCACCCAAGGTTTCCGTGCGGTTCCCGGAGGTTGCTGGTGGTTGCTGGAGGTTGCAGGTAGTGGAAGCAGGTAGGGAGACTGACAAAAACCTCCGGGAACCGCACGGAAACCTTGGGTGGGGCGCAAAATCTCCAGAGGTCTCCGTTCAGGTTTCCTAAGTGGGACAGGGGTATAAGGCAGCAACTCTACCGCTGCACCACCGTGCCGCCCTGCTTTAATCGCGATAAAATGCCTTCCACAGCTGTCTGTGGCAATGAAATCCAGAGATTCACCACCCTCTGGCTAAGGAAATTCCTCCTCACCTCCATTCTAAAAAGGGTTTTAATTCAGTTTAAAAACCTGTACCTTACCTATAAATCTGCCCTGACATTTTTTTTTATTAAGCCCAAGTGATTCACTATGAATGGAGATCTTTAATTTTAGCACAAAACCTCAGTCCTGGTTCACCATATTGACTTCTAATTGCCACTGAAGATTCTACCATGCCATTTATTGACACTGAATCACCACCGTGTAAAAGGCTCACTGCCACTTTGTCACTAATGATACAAATTGAGAATGAATAATTTTAATGTATGTACCAAGGGGTAAAGGGCAAGAGAGAAAATAAAGACTGGTTGCAAGCTTGTGCTTTTAAGACTTGGCAGGAGTAATGATCTAACAGAAAATTGTTCGCAAAGCAGTTGCAAATTCCACCCAATTTGGAGGTTGGCACTATTGATTTCAGACTGAAAGAAAATCACGATCCCTTCCAAGCTTGCTGCAAAATCTTCCATCTCCTGGTGCATAGAGCATAGAACAGCACAGCACAGGAACAGGCCCTTCAGCCCACCATGCCTCTGCTGAACGTGATGCCGAGTTAAACTGCTCTCCTCTGCCTGCACGTGATTCCATACCCCTTCATTCCCTGAATATTCACGTGCCAATTAAAATTCATACGTTCACAAGTCACAGGAGCAGAAGTAGGTCCATTCAGCCCATCGAGTCTCGGGCGGCAGTGTTGAATTCCTGCCACACTCTATATTTTGCTCAAAATTCCAGCATCTGCAGTTTCTTGAGTCTACATGGAGATGGTGATCTTGTTAAGCATCTGCTGCCTTGTCTCTTTTGAGGGATAGAGAGAGAGGGAGGTGCTGGTGAAGAATCCTGCATTCAGTGACTCTTGTAGATAAGCACTGCAGCCAATACGTTAACCAATCACTAATAATTAATCGCTTGCAATATCCAAGACTCTATCACGAAAAGTACAGTCAAACTCCCCTTCACTTGTTAATGGAAGGATACACTCAAATGAAGTATAATGTAGATCTATTATTCCCAAAACTTTCCCTAAAGTTATTGATTCTACCATGGTCTGCAACCAATAATCTTCTCATATGAACTTTAGCAATTGGTTTAAACACGAGACCCTTCTTTTAGCGTCCATTCATACGGAAATGAAATACTTAAAACATGCAATGCATGTGGAGCCGTGGCGCAGCGGGTAGAGCTGCTGCCTCACAACTCCAGAGACCCGAGTTCGATCCTGACCTCGAACGCTGTCTGTGTGGAGTTTGCATGTATTCTACCTGTGATTACCATGTGTTTCCTAGTGAGTGGGTTCCCTCCGGATGCTCCTGTTTCCTCACCCATCCCAAAGACACGTGGGTGTGTAGATTAATCGGCCTCTGTAAATTGCCGCAAGTGTGGAGGGAGCGGGTGAGAAAGTGGGATAAGATGGAAGCAGTGTGAACAGGTGATCAATGATCGGCACAGACTTGGTGGGCCGAAGGGCCTGTTTCCACGCTGTATCTCTAAATTAAACTAAACTAAACTGAAGCATGGCACCTTATGGTTTGTATGGCTCACAGTTCTGGTCAGGTGGTGCCTTGAAACTTTAGTGCATCAAGTCAGAGTAAAGAAAGAGCATTTCATACGACGAATTCCATTTTTTTGACCCAATTTTCTCTGACCAGAGACTACTGGGTCGTATCTTGTGGGCATATTCCAATACCACACTAAAAAATGGCTACCTGTGAACATGGGCATGAAATGTTGACCATGCTTTCAGCATTCTGCTGCTATTATCCACTTTATGCTCCTCTTACAGCAGGAGAGAGAAACTCACCTTTGATCACAAATTCAGTATCACTGCTTTGATTAGATAGTAATCACAATCACGTAGAGAGTTCAGAATGTCCCTGGATGGCACAAAAGCAAGATCTAACACACACAAAAAAATCAAATGCACAGAATATTTAAAGCTGACTTTCCTTTGGTATTATTTTGATAGTTATAGAGTGATACTGTGTGGAAACAGGCCCTTCGGCCCAACTTGCCCACACCGGCCAACATGTCCCAGCTACACTAGTTCAACCTGCCTGCCCTTGGTCCCTATCCCTCCAAATCTATCCTATCCATGTACCTGTCTAACTGTTTCTTAGATGTTGGGATAGTCCCAGCCTCAACTTCCTTCTCTGGCAGCTTGTTCCATACACCCACCACCCTTTGTGTGAAAATGTTGCACCTCAGATTCCTATTAAATCGTTTCCCCTTCACATTGAACCTATGTCCTCTGGTCCTCAATTCCCCTGGGCAAGAGACTCTATGCATCTACCCGATCTATTCCTCTCATGATCTTCTACACCTCTATAAGATCACCCCTCATCCTCCTGCGCGCCAAGGAATAGAGACCCAGCCTACTCAACCTCTCCCTATAGCTCACACCCTCTAGACCTGGCAACATCCTCGTAAATCTTTTCTGTACTCTTTCAAGCTTGACAATATCTATCCTAAAACATGGTGCCCAGAACTGAACACAATATTCTAAGCGTTTTACACAGCTGCAACATAACCTCCCAATTTTCCCAACTTTAAATTTTTAAAAACACCCCACCCATATAAATTACCTGAAATTTAAATAATATATATATGATTTATTTGTGGCTTGATTTATCCATTTATTAATGTAATGAAAGTTCTGAAGGATTTTGCCTTGAGGGCCTGTCCCACTTAGGCAATTTATCAGTGGACTACCGGCGACTGCCGGCACTCGCCTGAAAAAACGGGAACTGTAACGGCGACTGTCAGAGTGGAACACGCGCACGCACGCACGCACGCACGCACGCACGCACGCACACACGCACACACACACACACAGCTCCAGGTTTGGTCTCACTAGGGCTCTGTACAACTGCAGAAGGACCTCTTTGCTCCTATAATCGATTCCTCTTGTTATAACGGCCAACATGCCATTTGCTTTCTTCACTGCCTGCTGTACCTGCATGCTTACTTTCATAGACTGATGTACAAGGACCCCCAGGTCCCATTATACTTCCCCTTTTCCCAACTTGACACCATTTAGATAGTAAGCCATTAACACCTCCCAACACACACTATGGACAATATATTTTACTTTGATACTAAGCCAATTAACCTATAAACCTGTACGTCATTGGAGTGTGAGAGGAAGCGAAGCGAAGAAACGAAGAGAAAACCCACGCAGGACACGGGGAGAACATACAAACTCCGTACAGGCAGGCACCCGTTGTCAGGATCGAACCTGGGCCTCTGGCACTGTACCATTTCACCGCCGTGCCACCATGGTGCCAACCAAGTTTCAAAATACTTAATTATTTACTGATGGGCAAAAGGATGTGATTAGGACAGATGTACTGTGCTTGGATACAGACGGCACAGGATAAAAGGTAGTCAACATACCAAGGAGGAAAGACTAAGAAGCAAAAATCTTCAAGAAGACATGATCAGTGAGATGGGCAGACAGATGGCAGAGGGAGGTTAATATGCTTAAGTGTGAGATGGTACATTTTCAGAAGAAAGAAACAAAGAGTGGAACCATATGCTTATTGGAAAAACACTGAAGAATGGGAATAAATAAATAACTAGGCATTCATATATAATTCACTGAGAGTATAGGTGCATCATAATTTAAAAAATCAGCAACATTTAGGATTTTATGAGTAAGGAAATGGAGCACAAGACTAAATTATATATATATATAAGATGTTGGCAAAAAAAACCATGCAGATGCTGGAAATCTAAAATAAAAACAAAATGGTGAAAATGTACAGCAGGTCAGGCAGCAGCTGTAGAGATAGAGATGAAGTCATCAATGCAGGACAATGGGTTGACAGAAAGTGTCCGGCTGTGATAAAAGCCCGCAGGTTCACTCGTAAGGTTTAGTTTAGTTTAGAGATACAGCGTGGAAACAGGCCCTTCGGCCCACCGAGTCCGCACCGAGCTGTGATCCCCTTTAACCCTGCCCTACACACACTAGGGACAATTTCACATTTATACAAGCCAATTAACCTACAAACCTGGAAGTCTTTGGAGTGTGGGAGGAAACTGAAGTTCTCGGAGAAATCCCACGCAGGTAGCGGGGAGAACGTATACACTCCGTACAGACAACACCTGTAGTCAGGATTGAACTTGGATCTCTGGCGCTGTAAGGCAGTAGCTCTACCGATGCGCCACTGTGCCGCCACCATGTTGTCTTGTTCTACTATTGTTTGCCAGAGAATTCTGGGACTACTGAAACATTATGCTTGAATGATAGGCACAAAATACTAGAGGCGAGAAGAGGCCGAACAAATCAGATGACCTTAGGAAAGGTGCAGCCCATATTGGCCCATTGTTGGCTGGGGAAGGTTTGTTAACAAGAGGAATACAAGGACGTGAACAGTGGAACTGAAAGGACAACTAAGGTGGGGGAGAGGGGCGGTGGGGAGAGGTGAGGGAATACGCCCAAGCGCAATACGAGATGTTGTTCCTGCAATTTGCTTGTGGCCTCACTCTTTGACAATGGAGGAGGCCCAGGACAGAAAGGTCAGTATAGGAATAGCATGGGGAGTGAAAATGTTTGTCAACCGGGAAATCATGTAGTCCAAGGCGAGCCTGCGCTTGGCCTCGCCTACATGTAGGAACCCACTCCGGGAACCGTAGATGAAGTTGGAGGAGGTGCAAGTGAACATCTGCCTCACCAGAAAGGACTGCTGTGGTCCCTAGATGGAGGTGAGGGAGGGGGTATAAGGACAGGTGTTACTCCTCCTGCGGTTGCAGGGGATAGTACCTGGTGAGGGGTGCAGTTTGTACTAACCCTCAGGACTAGTTTAGTTTAGTTTAGTTTCGGGATACAGCGTGGAAACAGGCCCTTCGGCCCACCAAGTTCATGCCGCCCAGTAATCAGCCCGTACACTAGCACTATTCTACACACTAGGAACAAGTTACAATTTTAACTAAGCCACATAACCCACAAACCTGCACGTCTTTGGGACCGGAGCACACGGAGAAAGTCCACACGGTCACAGGGAGAACGTGCAAACTCCGCATCGACTGCATCCCCCGTAGTCAGGATCAAACCCGGGTTTCTGGCGCTGTAAGGCGGAACTCTACCGCTGCGCCACAGTGTCACCCTAAAATCTAAAATCCAATTAAAATCTAAATAATAAATGGTTTATTCAAACAGCAGAGCGTTGCCTTCTGGTGGAATTGAGTAAAATTATTCTTTGAGTGTCTTGAAGATTGCGCTGGGCTTTTTATACATGCATTGTTCCTTAACCCAGGTCTCTGGGCCCCTTTATACCCACAGCCATCAAGCAGTGTAAACGAGTAACAATTTCTGGCAAACTAACTTAATTCAGACCAATTTAGTCAAAATTGAAATCCCGCTGGAGGCTATCAAAGCTGTTCCCTGGTAGTTCCAAGATCTGATTAGGAGCAACAGTTCAGACTCAATCTCGGGCAGAGCACATTTTCCTGCAATCACTACAAATAATAGAACCGAGCTGTGATCATAGATCCGTTCCCATGTGGCTATTAAACAGTTAAAGTTGATAAACTTGTTATATGTGGGAAAACCCATACTGGATTTCGAAATTGTGTTTTACTATGAAACATAGAAACATAGAAAATAGGTGCAGGATTAGGCCATTAGGCCATTCGGCCCTTCGAGCCTGCACCGCCATTCAATATGATCATGGCTGATCATCCAACTCAGTATCCTGTACCTGCCTTCTCTCCATACCCCCTGATCCCTTTAGCCACAAGGGCCACATCTAACTCCCTCTTAAATATAGCCAATGAACTGGCCTCAACTACCTTCTGTGGCAGAGAATTCCAGAGATTCACCACTCTCTGTGTAAAAAATGATTTTCTCATCTCGGTCCTAAAAGACTTCCCCCTTATCCTTAAACTGTGACCTCTTGTTCTGGACTTCCCCAACATCGGGAATAATCTTCCTGCATCTAGCCTGTCCAACCCCTTAAGAATTTTGTAAGTTTCTATAAGATCCCCCCTCAATCTTCTAAATTCTAGCGAGTGCTAGCCGAGTCTATCCAGTCTTTCTTCATATGGAAGTCCTGCCATCCCAGGAATCAGTCTGGTGAACCTTCTCTGTACTCCCTCTATGGCAAGAATGTCTTTCCTCACATTGGGAGACCAAAACTGTACGCAATACTCCAGGTGTGGTCTCACCAAGACCCTGTACAACTGCAGTAGAACCTCCCTGCTCTTATACTCAAATCCTTTTGCTATGAATGCTAACATACCATTCGCTTTCTTCACTGCCTGCTGCACCTGCATGCCTACTTTCAATGACTGGTGTACCATGACACCCAGGTCTCGTTGCATCTCCCCTTATCCTAATCGGCCACCATTCAGATAATAGTCTACTGAAAACACAAAATGCATTTTACTTTCTATATTGCCAATCCCTTCCCCTCCTCTGCAAAGGGAGCTTTTGATGGTGCCAGATGGATGAAGGGAGGGCCTCATTGAAATTAATGAAAGGCCTGGATACAGTGAGTGTGTTAATGAATGTTTCCACTAGTGGGAGAGTCTGGGACCAGAGGGCACAGCCTCACAATAAAAGGATGAACTTTTTGAAAGGAGATGAGGAGGAATTTTGTTAGCCAGGGGGTGGTGAATCTGTGGAATTAGACAGGCTGCGGAGGCCAAGTCAATGGATATTTTCAAGGCGGAGATTGACAGGTTCTTGTTTAGTTCAATGTTACATAGAAACAAAGAAACATAGAAAATAGGTGCAGGAAGAGGCCATTCGGCCCTTCGAGCCAGCACCGCCATTCATTGTGATCATGGCTGATCGTCCCCTATCAATAACCCGTGCCTGCCTTCTCCCCATATCCCTTGACTCCACTAGCCCCTAGAGCTCTATCTAACTCTCTCTTAAATCCATCCAGTGATTTGGCCTCCACTGCCCTCTGTTACAGGAAGAAGGCAGGAGAATAGGGTTGAGAGGGAAAGATAGATCAGCCATGATTGAATGGCGAAGTAGATTCAATGGGCCGAATGGCCTAATTTTGCTCCTATGGCTTATGAATGTTTAGTTATACCGATTTCTACTGTATGAGAGAGCATTTAACAGAGGAGAATAAGGGGTTAGTATATTCTCCTCTCTCGTGCCTATTCTGCATCTTTGATGACTGCTGCAGCTCGCTAAGACAATCTGGCCTTCCACGTTTGTAATTATCTTTGTAATTTCCGTGCCAGGTTATTTCCATGCACTCACACAGCAGCACAGATAAGCTTGGCTCTTCCCTCATCCAATATCCACATGTGTGCCATCAAGAAAGCAGGCTGGCTGTGGCTGTGGCTGATGCTGTCTTTATGTCCGCTCCTGTACAATCCAGTGATCACACACACTAGGTTAACAGGATCCCCACAGGAAATAAAAGCAAAATAAAGAAAAATGAGGGCTTGTTGGCCAATGCTACAACGAATGGTCAGGAAAGGCTTGATTTTGAAGAGAAGTGTCAGTGAGGGATACAGAGGCAGGCAGCACAGTGGGGGCGGCACAGTGGCACCGTGGGTTGAGGCATTGCCTCACCACGCCACGGTCCCAGAGGTCCTGGTTCTATCCCAACCTTGGCTGCTGCTTTTGTGGAGTTTGCATCTTCTCCACGTGGTACATTGAATGTTGTACCCTTTAACTTTTAGTGGCACGGCACTGTGGCAGAGCGGTAGAGTTGCTGCCTCACTGCGCCAGAGACCCGAGATCGATTCTGACTATGGGTGCGGTCTGTGAGGTGTTTATGCGCTGTATGTCTAAACTAAACTAAGCAAAAACAGAAAACCAGTTTTGTACTCGCTGACATTCAATGGCATTATCATCAGTGAATCCCTTACTATCACTAACTTTTTTTTTTTTTTTTTTTTTTTCCGTAAATGTTTTTTTATTAGATTTTTAAACAAATGTACAATTTACAAGGGAAGGTAGAAAGCTCAAACAATTTAGAAAACACTTAAACAAAATTCTCAAATTAAAATATTAACATTTTTATCTATAATACTAGACCAAGTGCAGACCCGTTGGGTCTGTTTCCCCAACGGCGTTTTGCAGCGGGGGGGGGAGGGGGGGCTGCGGCATCAAACTCATATTAACCAACCCCCAAACACACAGATGGGGGGGGGGGGGGGGATGTGAAGAGGGGAGGGAGGGGAGAGGAGGTGGAGGAAATGGGACAGATTTGGGAGGGAAAGGAGAGCGGGGTAGGGGGTGAGAGAGGGGGATGGGGAGAGAGATGTGTGGTGGAGGGGGAGGATGGGGAGGTAGGGGAGGAGGGAGGGAGGGGGAGAGGGGTGGGGGAGAGAGGGGAAAGAGTGAGGAGGGAGAGTGGAGGGGGAAGGGGGAGAGGTGGAAGAGTGGGGAGGGAGGTGGAGAGGGGTAGGGGTAGTGATGGAAGAGGGACAGAGGGGTAGGAGGAAGGGGGGTGGCGTAGAGAGGGAAGGGGGGTGGGTGAGAGAGGGATGGGTGGGAGAGGGGTGCGGAGAGGGAAACATAGAACCATTGAAATTAAGTGCAGGATTAGGCCATTCGGCCCTTCGAGCCTGCACCACCATTCAATATGATCGTGGCTGATCATCCAACTCAGTATCCTGTACCTGCCTTCTCTCCATACCCCCTGATCCCTTTAGCCACAAGGACCACATCTAACTCCCTCTTAAATACAGCCAATGAACAGGCCTCAACTACCTTCTGTGCCAGTGAATTCCAGAGATTCACCACTCTCTGTGTGAAAAATGTTTTCTCATCTCGGTCCTAAAAGATTTACCCCTTATCCTTAAACTGTGACCCCTTGTTCTGGACTTCCCCAACATCTGGAACAATCTTCCTGCATCTAGCCTGTCCAACCCCTTAAGAATTTTGTAAGTTTCTATAAGATACCCCCTCAATCTTCTAAATTCTAGCATGTACAAGCCGAGTCTATCCAGTCTTTCGTCATATGAAAGTCCTGACATCCCAGAAATAAGTCTGGTGAACCTTCTCTGTACTCCCTCTATGGCAAGAATGTATTTGAGCATTGGGCATTGTGACATCACACGATGGAACGTTCACCATTGGCTGGGGCTCCTGCATAGACATATGTAAATGGATCCATTCCGATTGGACATATGTGAAGATTGGGCATTGTGACATCACACGATGGAACGTTCAGCAGGGGCTGGGGCTGGTGAAGGTTCTGTGGGTGTGAAGCCAGTTTAGTTTTTAAATATTGGGGGGGGGGGGGAGAAGGATTTGATTAAAAACATACACTTAAACACGTCGAAATGTAATGAGGAACGGATACTTAGAAAGAAAAGTGAAATCTCTACCAAAATGGAAAAGATGTCGGCGATTCAGCGTTCCCCCTTATCCTTAAACTTTGACCCCTTGTTCTGGTCTTCCCCAACATCCGGAACAATCTTCCTGCATCTAGCCTGTCCAACCCCTTAAGAATTTTAACCGTTTCTATAAGATACCCCCTCAATCTTCTAAAATCTAGCGAGTACAAGGCGAGTCTATCCAGTCTTTCTTCATATGAAAGTTCTGACATTTCAGGAATCAGTCTGGTGAACCTTCTCTGTACTCCCTCTCTATGGCAACAATGTATTTGAGCATTGGGCATTGTGACATCACACGATGGAACGTTCACCATGGGCTTGGGCTCCTGCATAGGCATATGTAAATGAATCCATTCCGAATGGACATCTGTGAGCATTGGCATTGTGACATCACACGATGGAACGTTCAGCAGGGGCTGGTGCTGAAGCTGAATCTATGAGTGAGAAGCCAGTTTAGTTTTGAAATATTGGGGGGGGGGGGGGGGGGAAGGATTTGATTAAAAACGTGTACTTAAACACGACGGAATGTAATGAGGAGCGGATACTTAGAAAGAAAAGTGAAATCTCTACCGAAATGGAAAAGATGTCGGCGATTCTGCGTCCGGTTTCGGAGTTGCAGGGAATCAATGGAAGAAATGTGGCCGGAAGTCAAGCCGGAAGCCGTACATGTAAATGGATCCATTCCGATTGGACGTCTGCGAGCCTCGGGCATCGCGATTGGACGTCTGCGAGCATCGGGCATTGTGACATCGCACGGCGGGAACGAATCGAAAGGCAGGCAGGCAGCCGGACGGAGTTCCGTTTCGGAATCTGGGGCGAGAGTTTTATATAATAACTAGACCAAGTGCAGACCCGTTGGGTCTGTTTCCCCACGGGCTTTTGGCGGGGGGGTGGGGGGGCTGCGGCATTAAACTCATATTAACCAACCCCCAAACACACAGGTGGGGGGTTGGGTTTTGGGGTGGGAGGGGAGAGGAGGTGGAGGAAATGGGACAGATTTGGGTGGGAAAGGAGAGCGGGGTAGGGGGTGAGAGAGGGGGATTGGGGAGAGAGATGTGGGGGAGGGGGAGGATGGGGAGGTAGGGGAGGAGGGAGGGAGGGGGAGAGGGGTGGGGAGAGAGGGGAAAGAGTGGGGAGGGAGAGTGGAGGGGGGAAGGGGGAGAGGTGGAAGAGTGGGGAGGGAGGTGGAGAGGGGTAGGGGGAGTGATGGAAGAGGGACAGAGGGGTAGGAGGAAGGGGGTGGCGTAGAGAGGGAAGGGGGGTGGGGAAGAGAGGGATGGGTGGGAGAGGGGTGCGGAGAGGGAAACATAGAACCATTGAAATTAAGTGCTGGAGTAGGCCATTCGGACCTTCGAGCCTGCACCACCATTCAATATGATCGTGGCTGATCATCCAACTCAGTATCCTGTACCTGCCTTCTCTCCATACCCCCTGATCCCTTTAGCCACAAAGACCACATCTAACTCCCTCTTAAATACAGCCAATGAACAGGCCTCAACTACCTTCTGTGCCAGTGAATTCCAGAGATTCACCACTCTCTGTGTGAAAAATGTATTTCTCATCTCGGTCCTAAAAGATTTACCCCTTATCCTTAAACTGTGACCCCTTGTTCTGGACTTCCCCAACATCTGGAACAATCTTCCTGCATCTAGCCTGTCCAACCCGTTAAGAATTTTGTAAGTTTCTATAAGATACCCCCTCAATCTTCTAAAATCTAGCGAGTACAAGCCGAGTCTATCTAGTCTTTCTTCATATGAAAGTCCTGACATCCAGGAATCAGTCTGGTGAACCTTCTCTGTACTCCCTCTATGGCAACGATGTATTTGAACATTGGGCATTGTGACATCACACAATGGAACGTTCACCAAGTGCTTGTGCTCCTGCAAAGGCATATGTAAATGAATCCATTCCGATTGGACATCTGTGAGCATAGGGCATTGTGACATCACACGATGGAACGTTCACCAGGGGCTGGGGCTGGTGCTGATTCTATGGGTGAGAAGCCAGTTTATTTTTGAAATATTGGGGGGGGGGTGAAGGATTTGATTAAAAACGTGCACTTAAACACGACGACCAATGGCAAACCCGTTGGGTCTGATCCCCCAACGCAGCCGTTCCCTACCCGTAGCCCCCACTGTGGGGGGGCGGCATCACACACACTAACCACCCCCACACACAGAGTTGGAAAAGTGTATAAACACCGTTCCCAACCTGTAGCCCTCAGGGGAGACGTGGTCGTCGAAGTCGGGTCCCGGCCGTCTTAAAATAGCGTATCTTGAAGTCGTCGAAGTCGGGTCCGTCTCGGCAACTCGGTGGGGGGGGGGGGGGGGGTGGCGGGGCGGCATCACACACACGAAGCATCCCCACACACAGAGCCTTAAAAGTGTAATGCCCCAACGCAGCCGTTGCCTACCCGCAGCCCCCACGGGAGACGTGGTCCTCGAAGTAGAGCAGTTCCCGAAAGGCCGTTTTTTAAATAGCGTTGCGTTGTGGTTGTGCTGTGGGCGCCAGCAACCGTTATGGTCGCTGGCCAGCAGGAGGCGACAAAATGAGTGGGGGGAGGGGGGGGGGGGAGGAGAAGGTACATAAACATAACGAAATGTAATGAGGAGTGGATAGCTGGAAGGGAAAGTGAAATGTCTACCGAAATGGCTGCTTGTATGGGTGAGAAGCCAGTTTTTATTTGAAAAACTGGGGGGGGGGGGGGGGGGGGGGGGGGGAGGAGGCATTACACTTTTGCGTTGGGGCATTACACTTTTAAGTGGTGAAAGTTCTGACATAACAGGAATCAGTCTGGTGAACCTTCTCTGTAATCCCTCTCTATGGCAACGATGTCTTTGAGCATTGGGCATTGTGACATCACACGATGGAACGTTCACCATTGGCTGGGACTCCTGCATAGGCATATGTAAATGGATCCATTCCGATTGGACGTATGTGAAGATTGGGCATTGTGACATCACACGATGGAACGTTCAGCAGGGGCTGGGGCTGGTGAAGCTTCTGTGGGTGTGAAGCCAGTTTAGTTTTGAAATATTGGGGGGGGGGGGTTAAGATTTGATTAAAAACGTGTACTTAAACACGTCGAAATGTAATGAGGAACGGATACTTAGAAAGAAAAGTGAAATCTCTACCAAAATGGAAAAGATGTCGGCGATTCAGCGTTCCCCCTTATCCTTAAACTTTGACCCCTTGTTCTGGTCTTCCCCAACATCCGGAACAATCTTCCTGCATCTAGCCTGTCCAACCCCTTAAGAATTTTAAACGTTTCTATAAGATACCCCCTCAATCTTCTAAAATCTAGTGAGTACAAGGCGAATCTATCCAGTCTTTCTTCATATGAAAGTTCTGACATTCCAGGAATCAGTCTGGTGAGCCTTCTCTGTACTCCCTCTCTATGGCAACAATGTATTTGAGCATTGGGCATTGTGACATCACACGATGGAACGTTCACCATGGGCTTGGGCTCCTGCATAGGCATATGTAAATGAATCCATTCCGATTGGACATCTGTGAGCATTGGCCATTGTGACATCACACGATGGAACGTTCAGCAGGGGCTGGTGCTGAAGCTGAATCTATGGGTGAGAAGCCAGTTTAGTTTTGAAATATTTGGGGGGGGGGGGGGGGAAGGATTTGATTAAAAACGTGTACTTAAACACGACGGAATGTAATGAGGAGCGGATACTTAGAAAGAAAAGTGAAATCTCTACCGAAATGGAAAAGATGTCGGCGATTCTGCGTCCGGTTTCGGAGTTGCAGGGAATCAATGGAAGAAATGTGGCCGGAAGCCAGGCCGGAAGCCGTACATGTAAATGGATCCGTTCCGATTGGACGTCTGCGAGCCTCGGGCATGGCGATTGGACGTCTGCGAGCATCGGGCATTGTGACATCGCACGGCGGGAACGAATCGAAAGGCAGGCAGGCAGCCGGACGGAGTTCCGTTTCGGAATCTGGGGCGAGAGTTTTATATAATAATAGATAGATAGATATTCAACCTCCTGTGGTGAGCAGCGTTCACAGAAGGCCTCCACAGTCCCCGTGGACACCGCATGTTCCCTCTCTAGGGACACACGGGCACGGACGTAACCCCGGAAAAGGGGCAGGCAGCCGACTGCTCTGCGGCCATCGACTGCCCGCTGCCTGGACCCGCGAATGGCCATCTTGGCCAGGCCCAGGAGCAGACCGACAGGGAGACCCCCACCTCCTTACTATCACTACCTTGGGAGTCACTATTGACCAGAGATTGAAGTAGAGTGACCATATGGCTCAGGAGTTAATTGCCCTTCCCTCTAACTAACATTCCCTGTTCCCCTCCATGGTTAAATAGACTGGATTCACTTCTCCGCCAAATGTCAAAGACGAGAACCAACTATGCGTTTGTGGAAGATTTGAGAGGGCTTGAGTCAGCATGCAAACCGACAGCCCGCACCTTCAAGTGAAAGAAAATTTGGAGATTTTGTTTTTAAGCACATTCTTTCAGGTGTGATCATGAAATCTCTACGTTTTGTGATGTTACATTTATTGGGGATAAACACTTCATGCCTGTTACAGAATTAATAGATTTGCATGTTGTGTTTAATTTACTAATCAGAAGGCATTAAGGCTTAATAAAAACAAGCAATCCACCTATAATTAACATTATTTTTTAAATGTGTAGCGATTATGATCCATGGTCGACTGTGGATGGCAAGTAACACCACAGAAAAATACTCAAACACCTATGTGAGGCAGTTCCAGTAAAGCACGGCACAGTGTAGTGTGGATGAGATAGATACAAAAAGCTGGAGTAACTCAGCGGGACAGGCAGCATCTCTGGAGAGAAGGAATGGGTGATGTTTTGGGTCAAGACCCTACTTCAGTCTGAAGAGTCCTTTTGTGTCTATCTCCAGTTTAAACCAGCATCTTCAGTTCCTTCCTATACATAGTGTGAATGAAATTTAGATTGGTGTAGGAAGGAACTGCAGATGTTGGTTTACACCGTAGACACAAAATGCTGGAGTAACTCAGCGGGACAGGCAGCATCTCTGGAGAGAAGGAATGGGTGATGTTTTGGGTCAAGATTCTTCTTCATGGTTAGATCTGTTGTGCTCAAAACTGTCAGATCATTTCATTGCAAAAAAAAACTCTTTACCTCAGCATGGATTCAGAATTGGAACTAGTAACATAGGCTAACAGCCAAGGACTGTGGCATTATCAAAGATGCAGTTCCACAGATTAAATGTGTAGTGATCAGCCATGATCACATTGAATGGCGGTGCTGGCTCGAAGGGCCGAATGGCCTACTCCTGCACCTATTGTCCATTGTCTATTCAACATTAATATGAGCTTTTGTTTGCCTGTTCTAGCTCCTTAAATAGATGTTCATTATTCATGCAAAATTTGAAGAGGAGAATAACATTTCTTTGGTCTTAGCCTGTGTTTCTTCCTGAATCAACATTTCTCCAAAAGTGGTCACAGTGGCACAGAGGTGGAGTTGCTGCCTTACAACGACTGCAGCGCCGGAGATCTGGGTTCGATCCTGACGACGGGTGCTGTCTGTACGGAGTTTGTACGTTCTCCCTGTGACCTGTGTGAGTTTTCACCGATATCTTCGGTTTCTTCCCACACTCCACAGACGTACAGGTTTGTAGGTTTATTGACTTGGTAAATGACAAAATTGTTCCTCGTGTTTTTAGGATAGTGTTAATGTGCGGGGATCGCTGGTCGGCGTGGACCCGGTGGGCCAAACGGCCTGTTTCCGCGCTGTATTTCTAACTAAACTAAACATACAAATGCCATTTAAAGTATGAACAAAAGAAATAGAAATTGGGAATAAATCAATCAGTCAAGCCTGCAACGTCCATGCAATAAAATAGTTGTGCATCCCATTCTTCAAGTCTACTTTCCTATCCAATCTCCATCTTTAGTTTAGTTTAGTTTAGAGATACAGTGCAGAAACAGTTCGTTCAAAAGGGAACTGCAGATGCTGGAATATCGAAGGTACACAAAATTGCTGGGGAAACTCAGCGGGTGCAGCAGCATCTATGGAGCGAAGGAAATAGGCGACGTTTCGGGCCGAAACCCTTCTTCAAACCGTCTGAAGAAGGGTTTTGGCCCGAAACGTCGCCTATTTCCTTCGCTCCATAGATGCTGCTGCACCCGCTGAGTTTCCCCAGCAATTTTGTGTACCTTCCAGTGCAGAAACAGGCCCTGCGGCCTACCGAGTCGGCATCGACCAGCGATCCCTGTAGACTAACGTTATCCT